>NC_091121.1:31520936-31773436 GCF_040183065.1 Periplaneta americana
ATAATAAGTTTTCAGTCAAATACACTTTTCAATTTGTGAGGTCAGATAATCTGTTACATCACAATATTTAGTACGAAGTCACTAATATTTTCGACTTTAAAAAGTCATCTTCAGGTGTATAAGATGCAAACAATATTTAAGAATAGGTGATAAGTTGATCTAGCAATTAATAATATGGTAAGTAATGCACGTGCTGGCATTTACAATTATATAAATTTCGTGCCTCTTGAGGTAAACTGTACATGGTAAAGCTGAACACCGATGCTAGATTTTCGTGTGTATATAAGACAAGGAGAAGGCATAGCATGATATTAACCTTATATAATTAAAGGCTAAGTATTCTCATTAGATCGTATCATTAAAATTAAATTTGTACAGTTTGATATTAACTATGTTAAAATGTTAAATATAATGTATAAATTTAAAAGAGATGGAGAAGCTGTAATGCAAATGCTGTTGATGGGAGAGCACGCAGTCTAATTCGTCGTGGTGAATGCCATAGTTGTCTGAAAATATTTTAGTTAATAGCTTATTATTAATTTTGAAAAATTTGTGAGAGCTGATATCAGCGTTTCTTAAGGTTTATTATATTTGTACTTACATAGTTGTTCAGTTGTTTGCATCCAGACAAGGGGGGCGTGTTTCACCCGACGTTACATGTTTTAGACTGAGTGATGATGTATGGACGGATAACTAAGAGGGAATGCCAGGAATGACTTTTTAAAGTCGAAAATATTAGTGACTTCGTACTAAATATTGTGATGTAACAGATTATCTGACCTCACAAATTGAAAAGTGTATTTGACGGAAAACTTATTATTATTATATATAATTATTAACTTTAGTGACAAGATAAATTCCTTACTATAGAGGCACCCGTAAGGATCCTCTCCTAGCACTACTGACAAAATCACGTGATATTACTGGGGAATAACATTCCTATTTACGGTTGGAAGCAGGAGTGTTTACGAGAAGTGGGGTGAGAAGTTACCAATCAGTAACTGCAGGAAGATATAAGATTATGTCTCCATCCAACTGAAATCATGCAGTCCTTCTCTTTATGGAAGTAACCCGTAAGGTTGTACTCTTGCGACAAAATCACGTGTTGCCCATTTCTTTATTTATATTGTGTCACCATGTAGCTCAACCTACAACGTTCACAGAATATTTTTTAATAACTACTATTTGGAAAGGGACTTGGCTGCAAGCAAGACACATTTCAAAGTTGTAGCTGAAGCGACAAAAAAAACTCGAAAAATACGGTTTTTCTTTACATTAATGTTCATTCATCTTCAAGAAGGTTCAGAGTAAATTTCAGATTATTCTTTTAAAGTACTGTATGTAGGAAAATTAAGTTGTAAATTGTGCAGTGTCTTAGAGGGAAATCCCGACATTAAAGTTTTGTGTTCTGTGGATAAATATCAAGGTGAAAGAAGAAGAAATTTCTCCAAAGCCAGTGAGTGCTTTCAAATGTTGCCCAAAATCATTTGTAGACGTAGACAGGTTCTTCTCAGCATAAAAACTTGTGTTAAGTGATAAATGTAATAAACTTACCGCTGAGTATTTCGAAAAAAATAATCGTTGTATATTGCAAATCAAATTAAAAGACCAGAATGACGTCTAAGAAAGAATGTACGTTATAAGAACCAAATGCATAACCTAAAATTAAAATTCTTAGTGCATGTTTGGTATATATTTTCGAAATTATAGAGCATATTTTAAAGATTATGACAGCATAACTGCATGCATATTTTGGATATTTTTACTGCATATAAAGCCGATGTCCAATCATAACCTTTCAAAAATGCGAAATTGCGAATCTTTTATTTAAGTAACATATGAACTTGCACACACACATATGTCATGACACATTCAAATAATGAAGACATTTTCTATAATTCATCTGTTAACGCTAACCTATGACCTCCGCCCAATAAATTAGTGATAACCTCTAATATTTATAAGGGTATTTTCAGTATCGGATCCCTTTATTTATGTATTTCAAATCCTCAACACGCAACTCAATTTCAGAAAACACACACTACACAAACACACTCCCACATGGAATGAAATTAGAAGGGCGAAGACCACCCACTTCTGATAATAGCCAACAGGCTGAAACTAGTCAACAAGGCAACCTAGTTAATTAACACGTGAAAGCATATATATATGCTTTATATCCCTAAACAAATTTCAATTAAAATCGTACATATTCGAACTCATGTTCCCGAAATGTGAAACGGTGGTTGACAGTATTCGCCTAATGTTTCCCAACTTTCATAATATGGGTGTAATAACATATCAATAATCAGAATTCGATTTATACTAGTGGCTTGTGCAGCAAATCCTGCAAACTAAGTTCATTAGACGTTCAAATAAACATTTTTCAGATTTATTTTCAATGAAGAATACCAGACATTTAGAAAGTTATTTGCTTCCATAACAATGAAAGATACTCTCTCTCGAACCAATACTGAAGAGAACCACGCATATAAATATCTACACCACACCAACATATTAAGTATATGAAAAAGACCGAACCCCACTTGATTAATAATAATAAAAATAATTGATTTTTAATAATATTATTAATTTATGTAAGTTTTATAGCTTTCAGTAACATATACTATATATACTATATAGCCGCTACTCAGTAAAATATAGAAATCGAAATCCAATTTAAGTTGTTCTCTGCATCTACTTATATAATCCCAAAACGTTTCACTTTCATATCATCAATATAGCATTAATATGTATAATTAATGAAAAATAGTCACATCATGGCATTAACTACAATAATATTTCATTTCTAATGGTAATAATGTCATCAAACCACCTCAAGTTTTGTAGTTTTTAATATCCAATATACAGCTGTACCCAAAAAATTACACACCACAGAATCGAACCTGTAAATTATTTTTAGTAAGTTATGTTTTTAATAACCAATTTAATTTGAGCTCTAAATATGTCAGCATTCTTGCAGATCATGGTCTTCGTGTAATATTGTTTACTGTAGTATGTGTTTTGTTTTATTCTGAAATGCAACACGGCCGACTTGATGCTCGCTTCGCTTCTCCTTTACAAAAAAGCGAAGGGTATATCACGTCGGCCTTGAATGCTGTTAGCTAGTTCACAAAACTGACGACAGATGGATTTTGGAAAATAGGAAATTTATATTTAAAAAATTGACATTTCATTGAAAACTACAATTTTTCCGAAAAACTTTGAGTTCCAAGCTTCAAAATGAGGGGTCATTTATTAAAATCCGTCCAGCCGTTTTCCCGTAATTTCCATTACCATTTCAAATTAAATTAGATTTATATGAAACTCACATATAAAAAAAATATTGAATTGACGTCATTCATTACATTTCATCTAAATTTCAACGAAGTCACTAATTATTCAACCTTGAAATGCGACGCTTTGTTTATTTTAGTGCTGCTCACATCTAAACATAAACGGCGTAGATTGTAACTTACATAACAATATCTGCGAATCGAAAATGCACCCCAGGTGTGGGAGAGCGAATATTGATTCTCGTGCTTGGAATATGTGAGTCGGTTGTATTGGCTGGTGTTCAGGGTACTTCTCTATATGGCGAGTAAACAGAGATCTTATCTGAGAGTAAATGCGAAGTTGCAACTCTTCTGCTTTTGCAACCACTGTGTGAGTCTTTCGCCAATCTACGTCATAGTGTTATCCCAACAGCAGAGATATGCAGAATATTTGCAATAAAATAACTTTCCTGACGAAGCAGTTCCCTGTCCCTTTGCGATCCAAATATAGTCGTTCCTATTGGAAATATTTCGGCATTTAGTCGACACAGTCCTGTTCTATAAGTTCATTCATTCATTCATTCATTCATTCATTCATTCATTCATTCATTCACTCATTCATTCAATTTAGCTTGAATATTCTCTTATAAAACAGTTATATTACCGGTTGTTCTGTATGACTGTGAAACTTGGACTCTCACTTTGAGAGAGGAACACAGATTGAGGGTTTTTGAGAATAAGGTCCTTAGGAAAATATTTGGGGCTTTAAGGGATGAAGTTACAGGAGAATGGAGAAAGTTACACAACGCAGAGCTGCACGTATTGTATCCTACACCTGACATAATTAGGAACGTTAAATCCAGACGTTTGAGATGAGCAGGACATGTAGCACATATCAGCGAATCCAGAAATACATATAGAGTGTTAGTTGGGAGGCCAGAGGGGAAAAGACTTTTGGGGAGGCTGAGACGTAGGTGGGAAGAAGTCTTTTGAGGGAGGTGGAATATGATGATAGAGACTGGATTAATCTTGCTCAAGATAGGGACCAATGGCGGGCTTATGTGAGGGCGGCAATGAACCTCCGGGTTCCTTAAAAGCCAGTAAGTAAGTAAGTATTCTCTTGAATATTCTCATTTATTCACTTATCCATCAATTCATAACTCACTCAGTCACTCTTCACTCATTCATGAATTCGATCCGCAGTAAATCACTCCATAACTCATTCGCTCACTAAATCAGTCACTCTTTCACTCATTCAGTCAATCATACTCTTTCACTCATTCAGTCAATCATTCAATCACTTAGTCACACAGTGAATCAATTCATTTTATTACTGAGACATTCTATCATTCAATCGTTCAGCCACTCAATCACAAAGGAGGTCTACTCAGTGACATAATCACTCAATCATTTAGGCAATCAATCTCTTAGTCTCTCAAGCAATCAGTCATTTCATCATCATCGTTGGCGCTACAGCCCAAAACGGGCCCTGGCCTTCTTAATTCTCTGCCTCCAATCTTCTCTATCCCGGGCTCTCACTTCCCAATTCTTACAATTCACCAGCTGCTGACAATCTTCCTTGATTAAGCCCTTCCATCTTTTCCATATATCTGATCCTGCATAGCTATCTTCGGTATACTTGAATTGTCCGTTCTCAGAACATGTCCAGCCCATTCTAATTTCTTGAGTTTCACTACTACTGGAATCTCTAAATCTTCGTATCTATTGTAGATTTCTTTGTTATGTCTTATTCTCCAGATCCAATTATCTCTAACGGGTCCGAGAATTCTTCTTAACACTTTTTATTCAAAACTATTGATTATGTTTTCTGTTTTTTTGGTCATAACCTATGTTTCGTATCCATAAATTAATACCGGGCGTATCATTGTCTTGTAAAGCCTCATTTTGGTATTTGGGTAAATTTGTTTAGATTTGAACATGGGTAAAAGATTATAATAAGAACGATTAGCTTTAAGTATTCTGTTCTGCATTTCCTGATTTTCATCGTTAATCAGTCATTTAGTCTATCAAACAACACTCAAGCGATCAATCACTTAGTCCCTCAAGCAGTTAGTAATTAACCACTCAGATAATTAGTCACTTAATCAGTTACTCAGTCTCTCAGGCAGTTACCCAATCTCTCAGGCAGTTACTCAATCTCTCAAGCAATCAGTTACTCAACCTCTCAAGCAATCAGTTACTCAACCTCTCAAGCAATCAGTTACTCAATCTCTCAAGCAATCAGTCACTCAAGTCGACCTGATTGGCGAGTTGGTATAGCGCTGGCCATCTATGCCCAAGGTTGCGGGTTCGATCCCGGGCCAGGTCGATGGCATTTAAGTGTGCTTAAATGCGACAGGCTCATGTCAGTAGATTTACTGGCATGTAAAAGAACTCCTGCGGGACAAAATTCCGGCATATCCGGCGACGCTGAAATAACCTCTGCAGTTGCGAGCGTCGTTAAATAAAACATAACATTTAACTTCAGTCACTCAACCTCTCAAGCAATCAGTCACTCAACCTCTCAAGCAATCATTTACTCAACCTCTCAAGCAATCAATCACTCAATCTCTCAAGCAGTCACTCAACCTCTCAAGCAATCAATCACTCAACCTCTCAAGCAATCAGTCACTCAACCTTTCAAGCAATCAGTCACTCAACCTCTCAAGCAATCAGTTACTCAACCTCTCGAGCAATCAGTTACTGAATCTCTCAAGCAATCAGTCACTCAACCTCTCAAGTAATCAGTTACTCAATCTCTCAAACAATCAGTTACTCAACCTCTCAAGCAATCAGTTACTCAATCTCTCAAGCAATCACTCAACCTCTCAAGCAATCAGTTACTCAATCTCTCAAACAATCAGTCACTCAACCTCTCAAGCAATCAGTCAGTCAACCTCTCAAGCAATCATTTACTCAACCTCTCAAGCAATCAGTCACTCAACCTCTCAAGCAATCAGTCACTCAACCTCTCAAGCAATCAGTTACTCAATCTCTCAAGAAATCAGTTACTCAATCTCTCAAGCAATCAGTCACTCAATCTCTCAAGAAATCAGTTACTCAATCTCTCAAGCAATCAGTCACTCAACCTCTCAAGCAATCAGTTACTCAATCTCTCGAGCAATCAGTCACTCAACCTCTCAAGCAATCAGTCACGCAACCTCTCAAGCAATCAGTCACTCAACCTCTCAAGCAATCAGTTACTCAATCTCTCAAGAAATCAGTTACTCAACCTCTCAAGCAATCAGTTACTCAACCTCTCAAGCAATCAGTTACTCAACCTCTCAAGCAATCAGTCACTCAACCTCTCAAGCAATCAGTCACTCAACCTCTCAAGCAATCAGTCACTCAACCTCTCAAGAAATCAGTTACTCAACCTCTCAAGCAATCAGTTACTCAATCTCTCAAGCAATCACTCAACCTCTCAAGCAATCAGTCACTCAACCTCTCAAGCAATCATTTACTCAACCTCTAAAGCAATCAATCACTCAACCTCTCAAGCAATCAGTCACTCAACATCTCAAGCAATCAATTACTCAATCTCTCAAGCAATCAGTCATTCAACCTCTCAAGCAATCAGTTACTCAGTCTCTCAAGCAATCAGTCACTCAACCTCTCAAGCAATCAGTCACCCAATCACTCAGGCAATTAATAACTCAATCTCTCATTCAGTCAATCATTGAAGAAATCAGTCACCAATCACTCAGTAAATAATACAAACATTCAGTCACTCAAGTAGTCAGACACTGAATTACAGAGGCAATCAGTCACTCACTTCTATTACAAAAGATGAGATACTGCTAAAGATTTTGATACTATTTGATATTAGACATGTCTGTAGACAAATATTGTCTATAGACGGCAACACTTAGTATGTGCGGACTGGCCGGAAGATGACAGCAAAGTGTAAAGTTCAGTTTACCATTCCCAATTTTCCCTACGTCTAAATTCGTGAAACTGAAGAAGACTAACTGATTAAGGTGTCGCTACATTTTTTCATTATCTTACGCTTATTTTGTCTCTATTCTGCAGACTTACCACCTTTTTTAGACGAATTTCACAATCAGATTCACTCGAAACTTCGTTCAGCTGGCGAGTGCCCTCCATTTTGCAGACTTGGCAACCCAGTGAATTTGCAGCAACACACGATCCCAAGTTGGCACTGTCGACAACGAAACAGTGACCGAAGTGATAGAGTTGGGATACTGTTACATGAAAACGAAGCACGAAGATGTCACAAAGATATACAAAGACTGGACTTAGGTTGTTTCTTCTCGGTGGAAGGTCACTCTGCCTTAGCAGAACTAACATCTGAAGAAATCTTAATTTTGCAAAGCGGGCTACTTAATCTGTTGTTTATTTGGAACATCAAATATCTACGAAGCCTCCTCTGACGAAGTTAGGACGACATAAAATAAGTTAGACGTAGTTTCATTAGAGTACATATTCAACATTTCTGACCTCCTCGTGTAGCTTAAAATAGAAGATGTTAGCAAGGGCTTTTAATATCATTACATGCTTGCAACTAAAAAGTCGAAGGCCAGTCGCTATGAAATTAACTTAATTTTTGACTTCCTTTCAAATATGAGGTGTTGTCTGTGTTGCATCTGACCTTCTAATGTGATAAATGCTTGTTCAGAGGGAACCATAAACGTCCATGTATGCCCAGAAGCTACTGAATGCGATCGGAGATAAATGTCAGACCTAGCGAGTCTTTCTGTGAGCTTGTTCTTTGTTTTATAATCTTCGATCACCCATGTTTGGTGAGTAGGTAAACCAGTGTTAACGGGCTAGATACGAAGAATTTTTATCTTCATCATTGTGTAACAATTTTCTATCACATTCATGCGACAAATAATTTTTTCTAGCAAAAGATAATATAATATTTCATTTAAAAGTTGTACTAATTTTTGTGTCGATATTGAAGCGCTCTGTTCAATCTTCGAAGTAATATACAGAGTGTTTCCGAGGTGGTGTTACAAACTTTCACGGATGATGGCGAAGGGTACATGTATCAATTTGAGATAAGGGACCATGGTACGGAAATGACTGAGTCGAAAGTTATAAGCAAAAATATTTGTGTGGAAGTGGAATTGTAATTTAGCGCCACGTGCCCTCCTTCCATTAACCTTTCGTGGAAAGATTGTATGGGCGGATGTCCTCTACGTGGGTACTTGACCCCGAAACAATCTGTGAGCTTGTCTACTGTTCCCATTGGCTCATCCGTATTCGAAAATCAGGTCTGCTTATTCCGCTCTCTTGTACTCCTCCATTTCACTAGGACTGATCGACTGGACACTGCAACTTGTACAATTACACTGCTGTCTACAGACGTGCATATCAGGACCGATCATGTCCGTTACACATTACGCTATCTGCATTGCTTTAGTGTAGTTTCCTGTCTCCATCCCTCAGACAGCGCACTGAATGAAATACTGTAAGTAGACAACGACAACAACGTCAGATGAATACAGTATGTGAAAGATGTACAGATAAATACACATAAATAAGGTGTACAGAGGAATAAAATTATTTCATTTCCACACAACTATTTTTGCTTGTAACTTTGGACTCTATCATTTCCGGACCAGGGTCCCTTATCTCAAATTGATATATGTGCCCTTCGCCATCATCCCTGAAAGTTTGAACACCACCTCGGAAACATTCTGTATAATCTTTGAATAAGTTACATTACACTATTATTACTTAATTTTAGATTTCTTTATTGCCCCGTTTTTGTTGCTTTTAATAATCATATTCCATAAAGTTTACTTTTTTCTTCCGTTCTGTATTTTTATATTTTTCTTTTTTCGTTAGATCACATTTATGTATTTATTTTTCTATCCTCTCAATTCATCTTTTTTATTTTCTTTATTTTATGACGCTATCTTCTTCACTTCCACAGCCGTATAATATTAATTACTAAATATACAGCAAGGTGTGGGAAATAATGGACATCAAAGATTACTCTAATCACCTAATAAATGCTAAGACGTTTAGGCCTATATTCTTCGACAGGAATTGGTCTTAATTAAATTTATACTTTTCGCGCTAGTCATTCCATCTTATATTTGATAGCCCTACATCCCTTATTCCTTTTTTAATTATAATTTTCATCATAAATTTTATTATAAATCTTCTTTGGTCCAATATTTTCATATGTCATTGCTGAAGCCCATCCTTTGGTCACCGACACACTGGAATCAGATTAGCTGTGTACAGAGTTTAGCTCCATACCAGGCTGCAAGATTAGTACAGTCAGTTCCTGATTAATATAGTGAAATATGAGAGTATCTTGATGGTCGAGTTGCGATTTTAATGCGTTTCGTTTATGCTAAAACTAACCCATTCTCAGGCTGATTGAATTTCTGAATTGTGCTACAGATAGCTTGAAAATTTTTAGTTTTATGACTGAAGTCTTGGCCTGTGTCATATGTTACATCGCAGTCTGAATATCTGAAGTGTGAATCTTGTTCATTTAGTTTGCTCTCAGTAATAGGTTTGGTTTGTTCAGGATGTTCCCATGAAATGCTAGAACTTTTGACTTGAGGCTTTCCCGGCGTTTGATGTAGAATAAAGGCTGGTTCACAATAAGCCGGGAATGGAAACGACAACGAGAACGGAAAATAATGTTAAAATAAATGTATTTAAATGTGAGCACTCACAATAGGTAATTGTGAATGCTCACATTTGAATACATTTATTTTTACAATATTTCCATTCTCGTTCTCGTTGTCGTTTCCATTCCCCGTTTATTGTGAACCAGCCCTAACTCTTCTCGGGTTCTCAGTCTGGTGAGTTGGAGATTTGCTTCAAAGCTTTCAATGGCTAGCTCTGCCATCTTCTTCAAGGAATGACATGGTCCCATATCACTTCATTCCCTGAAGAAGATGGCAGAGCTAGCCATCGAAAGCTTGAAAGCAAATCTCCAACTCATCTGGCTGAGAACCCGAGAAGAGGTATTCTGCTGGAACTTATTTTAACAGACAGAAATATGAATAAACAACTATACATACAAGAAATTAAGATTTCAATACTATAAAGCGTAGAGAAAATTGGCAATGATTAAAGTCCAATGTTTGGCCACTTTAAACACAAGTTACGTATGCAGTAACTGCATATATGCTCCAAGTTACGGAAAGTAGTGCTAGGTACTTCCGTTTCTCTCGAGTATCTTATATGGAGGTAACGTCGGTTGGCACAATAAATTAAATTGTATACAACTGTAAACAATTATTCTTTCAGTGTGTAGTGTTTTACATACGAAATAATTTTATATACAGTCTAGGTCAATTATGACAGTTTATTATGCCTATTTGAATAGTTTTTCAAAATATCTCTCATCTTCTGAGGATATATATATATATATATATATATATATATATATATATATATATATATATATATATACACTTATTTATTATTAATTGGAGATCACATGTCATCAGAATGCCTCGTTCTAGAATTCCACGCCAAATTTTAAATTACCATACTGTGCAAGAGATCCTTGGGCAGACCGTTCAAGCGTTGGCAAGAGACCGTAACGGGCCACTAGGCCCAATACATGCAAGGATGATGATGATTAATAATTATTTATTAATTTCCTAACTTACTTGTTTCCTTCCTTGCTTCTTCCTGCTTGTTTTCTCTCTTGTGTGCTAGCTTTCAGGCCAGCTGTCTTGCTTGCTCGATTGCTGGCTTCCTTGCTTGTTTGTGTGTTTACTTCCTTGTTGGCGTGCTTTCTACATGCTGGAAGCTTGCTTGATAGCTTGTTGGCTTATTGGTTTGCTTTGCCGGCCGCTTTCTGCTTGCTCGCTTCCTTGCTGCTGGCTGGCTTGATTCCTTACTTGCTTGCTGGCTTTGTTGCTTGCTTATTTGCTTCCTTCCTTCCAAGTTATTAAGCCAATTTTCACGGAACGTATTACTGAAAAAAAAAACCATGGACATAACGACGAAATGAAGAGAAGCGGCTAGAAGAATTTGAAATATGGATATGAAGAAGAATGGTACGTGAGAAATGGACAGACAAAAGAACAAATGAAAGTGTGAAAGAAGTGGGTGATGAAAGAATAGTGCTGAAATTGATTAGGAAGAGAATAAGATATTGTCTGAGTCAATGGATGAGAAAAAACTGCCTACTGGCAGGAATGGTGAACGGGAGAAAAATCCGGGCAGAAGAAGTTATCAGATAATAAATTTAAGAATGTATCAGTTGATAGTTGATGTTTAACAGATTATGGATAACATTAAGGGGAGGCAGAGGTGAAATTTTCGAACAAAACTGAAGAAAAAATGAAAATTTGGTTTTTTCCGTTTTTATTATTTTTATTTTCATATTCCGATCTTAGTTTTTGATTTTGTGCCCTTAAAAGTATGAAATTAAAACCAACATAACTGTATTACTATATTATTCCCATAATAAACTAATACTTATCATTATTTATATACCTTCTCTGAACATATAAATAAAAAGAAATATTGAAAATTTCTTACAATGTGGTGCAGGGAGCATTTTATATCAAACGATATAAAGTTTTATAAACTTATTAATATTTACAGAACTATAATAATAATAATAATAATAATAATAATAATAATAATAATAATAATAATAATAATAATAATAATAATAATAATAATAATAATAATAATTTATTTTAGCTGGCAGAGTTAAGGCCGTAAGGCCTTCTCTTCCACTTAACCAGCAAAAAGTGTATATACATATGCATGAACTTACAAAAAATTCAACAATTTGATTAAGTGAGAGTTACATGTATACAAAAGTTATATACGAATTAAACAACAAAATAATATGAACTATTAATTAAACACTGAAATAAACTGTGTAGCAGAATTAAGCTAAAATACATAGAATGTTAATATATTTCAAATAATATTAGATAATAGAAAGAGATTATTATGAGACAATTTTGAAAATACAGCACTATCAGGATGATGTCTAAAGAATGAAGTAACAATGTAGTCAGTGATAGTTTAAATCAGTAAGATTGGAGTGAAATGCTAATAAGGTTATCTTTTAAGCTGTTTTTAAAGGTATTTATTGTCTTGCAGCCCCTAATACTTTGTGACAAGGAATTTCTTTGACGCGAGGTGGATACTGTAAAAGATTATGAATAACAAGACGTTCTATGAAGAGGTATACTTAGCGTGCCACAGATAAATGATCTGGTATTTACGTCGTGGTTAGAGTATAGATAGTAGAAACGAGACGAAAGGTAATTTGGTGTTGAGGTGTGCAGAATTCGAAAGAGTAAAGACAAAGAGTGTAAAGTTCTGCGTTCTTTAAGTCGGAGCCACGAAAGACTTGCGAAGGACGGTGATATGTGATCATATCGTCGGATGTTGCACACGTATCTGATGCACATATTCTGAGCTCGCTGTAACTTGACTGGCAATTCAGAACTTAGGTCACTTAACAAAACGTCACAATAATCGAAGTGCGGCATTACTAAGGTTTGTACTAGGGTAAGTTTTAGTTACTGGGGAAGAAGTTTCTCAAGCGACTCAAACAGTGAATGGAGGAACAGGTTTTTTTATCGTTTCTTTAACTTGAAAATTCCAACTTAGATTATTATCAAAAAAGAAGCCAAGATTTTTTACGACAGATGAATAAGGGATTAGCGTGTTGTTAAGGGTAACAACTGAAAGATTACTGTTATTGAGGGAGTTAACTAAACGCTTATGTCCAATAATTATAGCTTGAGTCTTACTTGGGCTCAGTGCGAGTCCGAAATTGGCCGCCCAAGTGGAGACAGTGGCTAGGTCACAATTTAACTTGTCAATCGATTCATTGATTGTATTGGGTCTGGAATGTATGTAAAGTTGTAGGTCGTCGGCATAGAGGTGTTATCGGTAATACTGTAAGTTCTTTGATACGTCATTGATGTAGATAGAGAAGAGTAGTGGTCCTAATACGGAGCCCTGCGGTACTCCCGCCTTTCGTACTATTGTACTTAGAAAGTTGAAACTTGGTATGTCCATTACTAATAACTAGACTTCGTGGAATTGCCACGAGAATTGTAAGGTTTACTACGCACGCGGTATAGACTGTATGAGAAGGGGACGTGAACTGATGAAGTAAGCCTCTGATGTAAATACTGAGCAGTATACTGCGGTTACAATAAAACCTGTATCCTGCATTCAAGAAATATAATGAATGATTATTGAAGTAGCAAATGTCTAAACATGTAAATACACAATTATTTAGTAGTGAGATATATTAACTCTTAAAATTTAATGTAATATATTCACATCATCCTTGAATATGTGCAGTGCAGTGAAGAGTTACGTACATTTTGAGCGACTGCAAAGTAACCTCATCCGATGGCAACTTAAACAGTTTTTATTTTGGGAAAATGTACGTTCAACATCACACGACGTAATAGGTGCATATTTGAAGAACGGGAAGCCACTATTTTTAGCACACCAACTTCACACGTCTTGTCGTGATCTGATAGTACATTATTTATAGTACGAAGTTGTGAATAGGCAGAATTTTTAGCAAAAATGTTTCTCAACTTACATTTCACTTTTTCTGAAATTAGTGATATTTTGGATAACGATTTGTGATACTTTATCCACTATATTAAGGGCTTTTGAGAGTTGTAGTTTAGACGATTCTAACAGGGTGATGCTTTTGGACACGATTTTAAAATTAGAATCAATGAACAGAATATCTTCCAATAGCTGTTCAGAAGGCAATGATTTTACAGCTACAACAGCGGAACTGTCTGTGCTATCTAATGCATCAATTACCTCCATTATTTTGCCGTAATATTCTGAATAATAATTAACAGCATCTAACCACGTTTTTCAAAGGGTCAAGACTGGCTGCGGGGGTAAGGGTATTACAGGGGCAATTGTTTGGAACAGCAACACTCTGATTGTAGTATGTTTGATTGAATTCTTCTCTGCACTGAACAAATGTTAAGCTTTGACTATTCCAACCATAGTAATGCAAAAACAAGTGCTTACATAGGTATACATTAGCTGTAGCTGCTCTATGTATTTGGACCGGTCACAACTCTTAACATGAACTCCTTATACTACGAGACCGAGCGGCGGCTCACCTCTTCTATACTACCGTACATCGGCAACCTGATAGCATGCTGCGTGTGACAATTCAACGAAGTCTACTAATAACATACTTAGTATCCATGATCAATTTCTAACAAATCGGATAAATTTTGTGGATTTTGAAATATCCACCTCTGTCTCCCCTTAAGATATATGGATTAAATGCGGAGACTAGGAGGAAGATGGAAAATTGAAAAGACTGGGTAATACTAGGTTTGCAAGCGAAATACCCATCCTTGGGCATAAAACTTTGAATGAACGGACGAACCAATTTATGAGTTAATTAATTAATTACTTAATTAACGGACGAACGAATTTATGAGTTAATTAATTAATTAATTAACGGACGAACGAATTTATGAGTGAATTAATTAATTAATGTTATACGAAGAACATGCACAAAAATCGTAGTGATATTAGTCTAGTTTCGAGATTAAAAATCAGAAATACTAAACCGGATGTAGAACGCATTTTTCAGGGTAAAAGGAGGCATGATCTCTCCTGTCACATTTACATTGAATACGGCCTATTTGTAGGACATAACAAATTTTCTTTGCTTGTAATACAATTTCAAAAATTTCAATTTGTCTTTTTTCACTAAATGACTTTTTCTCCAAAAATTGCTTCACATAGGTAACGACCATAAAAATATATATTTGTAAAAACATTTTTTTTTTGTTTATTTCTTTTTGGAAAACAGAATTATCGTAATCCTAAGCTTATGGCGAACCACTATTCTAGGATGTATGAAATATATCAGGCTTCACATTATGCCTGCTTTACTATATGATCGATGATATAAATAATTTAACACATTAATTAAATGAGGAAAATTGTGTAAGGATAGTACATCTGCGGTCTTTATCCTTTTTCCATCAGTGATTGGTTAATTAATGATGCTCTGTCAACAACCGAGGGTTTTCATTGTCGGTGGTTTTGTCAATAGTTAGAACAAACAAGGGCCAGAAGGTTGATTGAATGCCAATTGTGCTCGGTGAACCTACAGGTCGGGTCGGTGCCCACATCGTTCTGTGCCATTTGTGGAGGCAGTCTTGCAATATTAACACCTCCGAGAGACATCGGTTTCTCTCAACCTTTTGTGGGTAAACAATAGAGTGGAAAAAAATAAACTGTGATATTTTTTTTAGTGTTCACAGATGTTTAATTTAAGTAGAATACTTCCAATCAATTAAGTCACATATGTTTAAGAATATGTTGGTTTCACAGGATGTTTCATAATTCCTATTACAAACCTATAGGGATTGTAGAGAGAATTAAGTAGATAAAGGTTTGATTGGAAACTCATGTCCGGAAACGTATAGTTTCGATGCAAAATAAGTTTGTTTTATTCTGACAAAAATGGTATGTGGTGGAGTGAGGCAATGCGGAAAACGTTCAAGATACATGCGTTGTGCATCACCGTTTGTGCTGCATGTTGTGAAACTTAGACTCTCACTTTGAGAGAGAAACAGAGGTTAAGAGTGTTCGAGAATAAGGTACTTAGAAAAATATCTGGGGCTAAGATGTGTGAAATTACAAAGGAATGGAGACAGTTACATAACGCAGAACCAGCGAATAGGGATTATAAAGAATGGGCCTGAGCGAATTTTCCTGTGTTTTGTTTCTCTGTGCGCCAGCGTATAGTTTCACTTTCAAGCGCTAGAGGTTAGTGTAATCGAGCATACGCTAAGATAATAATTAAGAACAGAGTTAAGACACAGGATCCAAACATCGCCTACGTTATTGCATAACCCAGTAACGCTTTGCTTCAAATAAATTTAAGTTAACGGCTTTTCCTTTTTTCTAAGTGACAAACTAGTTGTAATTATAATTGTTTATATTTCAGATATAATAAATTATATTATAAAATAATATAATATATTATAAAATTAAGTATCGAATTCGTTTAATATTTGTATATAATATAATATAGGTATATGGTTTTACTTCTCGTAAGAGTTTTGTTTTTCCATTTTCAGCGCTATCACATCATTACATATTTTAATTGATGTTGGGGTCAACGTTTCAACTCTCATTATAAAGGAACTCTAGAGTCTAGAAATTACAGTTAATGACGGATTTATTATTTTATGGATCCAATTTATTTTATTTGAGTACATAATGTACCTAGATGTATTAATTATATGTGTTATATTTCCGCTGTGTCGACTGCTAGCTGGTGTGATGTCAGCGTCAACTCTAGGGAGAAAGCAGAATCTCACGCTTTAGCTGGCTTGAAGGTCATTGAAATCAGTCCGGCTACATCAAAGGTACCGACGCGAAGTGTCCATTCTTTATAATCCATATTCACTGGCAGAACTGTACCCATTTTATTCGTCACCTAACATAATTTGCATATTAAATGCAGACGTTTGAGATGGGCAGGGCATGTAGCAAGTAGGCCTATGGGTGAATCCAGAAATGCATGTATAATGTTAGTTGGGTAGAACTCCTTAAAACTGATTGTAAAAAGAAGACACACGATATCAGGGGACTGCAGAAGTCGCCCTCAGCCCGTTTTGTTAGCGTACCGTGAAGCGGCAGATTTTAAATCGAATCGATCTTCAAACTTATTTTGCTTCTAAAGGATACATTTCCGGACATGGGTTCCTGATCAAAACTTTATCTACTTAGTCCCCTCTACAACCCTTAGAAGTTTGTAATAGGAATTATGAAACACCCTGTATCAGTAATGACCAACTGGCGGCCCGCGACCTCGGGACTCTGAGGTTTACTTCTGAAAATTATAATTTTACAACTATATCAACACAGTATTCAATTTTATCGAAACGCTTCACAAGTTTACAGTGTTTTACATTAGACTGTATATACGTTCTCACTGTGTTGGGTATCCTCTTTCAAAACTTCAGTTTTCTTTCTAATGACATTGAACTTGTCTTGAAGTTCAGAAAAGATCAAAATATGCCCCCAGCAGCTCTACCCCAACGGTGATGACACTGCACAAGAGACCGAAGGGCATGATATTGTAACTTTTAATTCAAACAAGAATGTAACTTTTATTCAAAACAACAATAATCACTTGCTATAACTGAATGTAAACACTCCCGTTAACAATGGGATTTCCACTCCACACAGTAACACAGTGCTCGTTATTCCACTCCACAGACGAGAATGACAATTTACATGGATTATTGAGAACAACAATGTACTGCTAATCTTAACTAATGTTCACAAAGCACCATTTACAACACCAAACTGTCAGTTCTCAGTTCACAGTTCGTTTGCCTTGGCTAGTTCTTCTAGCTCAGTACTCGAGTTCACAGTATCTCGAACCCCAGACCTTCAGAGATAGTCCACTGAACTTCGAACTCAGGTCCCCCAACTGCGGTCCACTGCACTCAAACTCAGGACTTCCGGCGACATGACGCTCCCACAGTCACGGACACACTCAAGTCGAACTCCGGTCTCGAAGCTGGCTTCACTGCTACACAAGACTGACTGCCTTGCTGTCCAAAACTAGCAACGACTGCAACTTTAACTAACAACTAACTGCTCAGCTCACTTGCGTCTCCAATTTATAACTAGACCATTGCTTCGGGAAAGTACGATGCTGGAAATTTCTATAGATGTCCAGAAGATGGCGCCTATCGACTTCTCTAGATTTCTTCCCTCAGTCGCAGGCGCATTACTTCCCCCTCTCCCGTCGTCACGTCCGCGCCGCCACCTCGCGCCCCCTCTTCTGCCGGACGCGCACGAAGTTCCCCGAGCGCCGAGAATATTCGGCCTGTCGTAACAATGTGATATGCCCAAATAATAGTGACGACTCCCTGAAAACTAGCTAGTGGGGGAAGGGTGTTTACTGTTTCTTAATATCTCGGCTTTTGTGAAGGACTATTTTGTTTCAGATAACGACCACAAACCACAGAGTTTAATATCTCCTCAAGTGCTAGCAGATTTTTTTTTGTCAGTTATTTAACGACCCTATAATATACTACAGTGAAACCTGTCTAAAGCGGCCATCTGAAGTTGCCTTGTAAAATGGCCGTTTTATCAGGTGGCCGCTTGATTAAGGTTGCGGTTTTTTATGAATCAGCGTGAAAGTACTGAATTTCATTGACTTTTTAGTACTGTGCGCGTACAACACTCGTGCATATTAATGTCGCCCGCTTCCATTCTTGCAACTAGCCTTTTCAAAACTCAATTTCTTCGCCCTCGCACACTTGAACCATTCGTAAACGAAATCATTCACATTACTAAACACAGATTCTCTCTTCTTTTTTGGCCACCATGCATATTTTCCTCCCATTGTTTTAATATTTCATTTTAATTATACCGTGTATTTGTGTCCTTCCACATTTGAATATTTCTGCAATTTTTCTCGCAGATGTTCCCTTCTCGCTTTCTTCAATCATTTTTCGTCTCACCTCTAAACTTAATACCACTCTAGATTTATTGTTAGACTCAAACTAACGTCACAGTTCCTCTGAATCAACTGAATGAAAAGAAGAAAAATTCGTAAAAGCTGGTCCAAATAGAAAAAGATGGAAAGAGGAGAAAAAAATATAAAAAATTCGAATGGTTAACTACTGACCTAAAACATACTGTGACATTTTCGATAGAAAACGTCCGTGTTTCAATCCTTTAAAAACGAGTAAGAATTTATAGCTGTGCAGGGTAGGAGTGGAAAGTGACAAAAGAGTCATAAAACTAACCAACTAACCCCAAGATATGGAGGGTGTACTGTTGTACACTTAGCTATTGTACTCGTGATATTGCTCTCTGTCCTCTAGCCATCGAAAAAATAGGTCAGACAGTATTCGTGAAAAAAATTTTTGTTGGACAGTGACTGTTATAGTCAGGTTCCAATCCAAAAAGATCCCGGCCGCTGGCCGAAGCATGAGGTGGCCGCTAAATAAAGAGAGAATTTGTATTGATCTTATGGAAAATTCAATTGGTTCCAGAGAAAATTGGCCTTTTGGCCAGGTGGCCGTTTAAATGAAGTGACCGCAAAGGCAGGTTTCACTGTACTAAGTTATTTAGCGTCGATTGAATTTGTGATAGCGAGATGGTATTTGGCGAGACGAGGTCGAGAATTCGTCACAGATTACCTGTCATTCGTCTTTACAGTTGGGAAAATTCTCGGAAAAATTCCAATCAACCCATGTTCGAGCTCAGCTCCTGCTATGTAGGACTATAAAACCATATTTGACAAGATTTTTGAGCTCATTCCTGCTGATAAAGGAATAGATTTTTTATTAATATTCTATAGTGACAGTTTCCCAGGCATTTGACTTTCGTTCCTTAAATTACAGTATATATGTAGGTTATTATAACTTGTATTTTTCTTTCCGCATGAATAATACCAAACGGATGGCATGATCTGGCCCCTGATGGAGTTCTCTAAATTAAAATTTCGCCCTCTAGAGGTTTTAAGTTGGCCAATACTGGTCTGCATAATTAAAAAATAATTAATTAAGGCGGGACTCCACTGAAAATCGCGAAAATTTTCCAAATATCTTTTATTGGCTATTTCATTTCTTTAGAATGTATATTTTCATACCCCAAATGGATGTCATTCAATTCTGAGTACAAATATATTTAATGTTTTTTTTTAATTTAGATTGTAATGCATGTAAAGAGCTGTCAAAATTATTTTTTTTAATCAAAGAATTAATCTCACAAATTTCTGTTTAAAAATCTAGTAACTTTTTGTTCTAAAATTAGTTCCTAGAAGTTACTAAATTAATATAGTTGAGGAGAATTTTAATAGGTATCTGTTACATAAATACTCATTTTACTTTGAAATTCGCTTTTCCGTAAGTTTATTTTTCCTGATTCAACACCAACTTTTTAATGCCAAATATTAATCAATCTGGATGAAATTTTTACTGCAAGTATTTATGAGGTAGCTTCATGTTCCTATGCATTTATTTTGTAAGAAATGCTACTAGTTTAGTTTATTAAAAATATTTTTAATGAATTATAGAAAAAATAACACTTTCAAAATTTCAAGAAACATTTTTGAAAGTGAATAAATGAGACATTTCATAAAATTAAAGCATAGAAATATTTCTGTATGTCTTCTGAATGCAAACAAAAAACAGGAAGCTTGAAAATTGACATCTTCTACTACAAACTTGGGAACTTGGGTTTGAAAATATTTCTAAAATGAATAGATAAAAAAGTAAAAAACAAAACCCAAAAACATTTGGGAGTTAATAATTTCGATTTTGTTAGTACTTTACAAGTAAACATGCTTTCAAAGTTTGATTGAAAAGAAAATGATTAGGAAAAAAGTTGTAATTTTTAGTGGAGTGTTCCCTTAAATTTTTGACACACAACATATATTTCATATAGTAATATTATTAAAATTCGTAGACTGAACATGAAATACTGTAAAAAACAATCTTTTGGTAGTCCATTTGCTTCATTTGTTTCACTAATATAATGTTACAAAGCTATATGCACAGCGTGATAAGGAACGTAATACATTCCTTCTCAGACATGATTCCTATCGGTTGTCCGTCATTGATCGCAAACAGCGTGTTATACCTTTCAAACATTCTTCTCGACGTAGTCAAGGTTGGCCGCCGCGATTCATGCTAGCTGATAACCGGCTTCGCATGCAGTTGAGTTAGTGTGTGGTGCTAGTTTGACATTTTAATTACTTAATGCGTGGCTAATTGTGTAACATTGTGTTATAAATGATGATTCAGCACAATGTAGAACAAATAATATTAATTTACTAGAGTTATGTGATTAAACATTTCTACAAATTCTTGAAGGGGGAATTTTATCGTAAAAGATGCACGTTCAGTCATGACAAACAATTTCTAATTTAGGGAAAAAATACGAACTCCTGTATAAGTATAGACAAATAGAATACAACACAGAGTCCCAATTCTCTTTTAACAGAAGAAAAATATGACGACATAGGATCAGAATAATCCCTATGTTCGTTTTCAAACTTTTGTGGTGAAGTAGACTTGGATAATCTACCCAAGATATTTTAACCAGAAAATTCTCGTCGGAAATCTGTGTCGACTAGCACAGCTAGCAGTCTTTTTAATAGAACTGACTTAAAACACTGCCGAATGAACTTAATTGGTGGACATCTCTTATATATGTGATGAAGTAAATGGCTTAACGTTTACTTTTGCGCTTGGTTTTAGAAAAACAAATTTTGTGTAAAAATGTTGATCATGAATTCATGATATTGTTTAAACTAATACTTGATTTTGTGAAGTAGTGTACTTTGGAATTATCTATATACGACCACATGTTATAATTAATTTAGTAATTAAATCTAAATGTTTAGTTTCGCCAGTCGCTTAAAAAAATTGTAAATTCCACTCGTCAAACTGTAAAAACAGGTCTATGGATGGTCAGGTAAACCGCAGCCAGTATAGTTCCGGTAAAATCGTAACCACACCCAACCCACAGCTCTGGAAGTCAGTGAAGTGAAGGTGTGCACGCATATTGCCTGTGTTCTATCTAAAGCCGTTTATCTTGCATTTAATTTACTGGAAAAAGATAGAAAAAGCATTAATAAATTATTTGGTCTTATTTAAAACATTTTATAACATTTTCTCGTGCAGTCATTGCCTCACCTATTTCTTATCTACAATTCTTGTGAAATGTTCTTTTTTTACACGCTGTATACTAAAAACATGTATGGAATATTTCTTGTAGCTTTCATACTTTTATCTGAATGAAACAAATCTATATACAAGAGTTATACGGTGAAAAGTGGATTATTTTTAACATGTTTTCAAAAACGTATTCTTCATTTATATAGAATCTGATTAGGAATTTACTTTTTAAATGACATGATGCAGTTATTTTTATTTTCTTCATTATTCAGGTCTCAAAACGCAGAATATCATATTTTGTTATAATTCATTTAATTATTGAACTAGCTGCTAGTGAGTACAAATTAAATTTATAAAACAAATGT
Organism: Periplaneta americana; assembly: GCF_040183065.1. Lineage (NCBI taxonomy): Eukaryota > Metazoa > Arthropoda > Insecta > Blattodea > Blattidae > Periplaneta > Periplaneta americana. The sequence goes on from NC_091121.1 coordinate 31,543,227, forward strand.
TTCTAGCCACTACCGTAATAGCCAGGCTCGTGTACGGTGTGGTCTTAGTCAATAATATTACACAAAAATTTACAAGGACAGATTACTAAATACAGTAAGTAACTTAATTCAAACCAATAAATAACACACAGGAGCAAAAAAAAAAGAAGTAAGAAAAAGGGAGAGAAAAATACACATTTAATATAAATTTACAATCCGACAGAAGCCAGTGATATTCAATAAAAACATGAATATGGCCGACAGAAATAAAAGGCAAAAAAATACATTTGTTAATATCATATATCATGAATAATTTTATAAGTTTCTTTTTTAAAAGTTTCAATTTTTAAATATTTGAAATTTGGAAAATGGTTTGTAATTTTATTATAAAGTATTGGGCCGAAACTAGCACCATGTTTAAGAGCTGCATTTGCTCAATTAATGCGAAAGTAGACTTTTGTCTTCGAGTACGATATTCATGTCGATTAGATTTATATATTATTTGATTTCTGTGGTAGTAAGTTAGTAAACTATATTTGTACATTTTTTCAATAGTTAATACATTAAAATCTGCATAAAATAATTTTTTTGGGTAATCCATATTTTTGGTTAGACAAATTTATATTAATCATAAACTATTATTTTGTAAAAATTTCCTAAAATTTATTATTTCAACGTGTGCGTACATTACAAAAAAGAAATGCCTAAATATAATAATTTATCACTATGCAGAATAATGAAACCATGAATTAAATAATTAATCTAGACAAAAAACTAGCTTGAAATTTACGGCCTCATTATTGTTCATAGTGATAAATTGACACTGGAACAATTTTTTCTGTTAATGTACACAAACCGTACATTGTGATCACGAATTTGAGGCAATACCTTTTTATGGTAGTTTATTCTTACTCTTTGAGTTTATACATTTCGAAACTTAAACAATCCAGAAATGGGAAAAGAAAACAGACTTCTTCTGACATGCTCCATAAATGAATAAAAAACCGTAGATTTTTTAAATAATGTTTAAAATATTCCTTCTTTCGCTCCCTATAACGTTCGTGTACAGAAGATAGTTCCTTCATTAAATTAAAAATTGAAAAGCTAGAAGTAATATTACATACTTTTTTACTAGACCCATGTATATATGCATGCATGCATACATACATACATACATACATACATACATACATACATACATACATACATACATACATACATACATACATACATACATATACATACATACATATACATACATGCGTACTGTACATACACACATTGATGTTTAATTTTTGCAGTAAAATATTATACTTTTTATTTTTGTAATGCTATTTGCATTTTAATGATAAAGAACAATGTCAATAAATAAAATTAGTTTTCCAGTGATAAAGAAACTAATATCGAAATCTCCCCTCAAATTGGAAATGATCAAATTTTGACAGCAGATAAAGAAACTATGATATTAGCATATATACTAACAGTAAAATTCTGAAATTTAACGTTCAATAAAACACAATCGGCAAATTGAGCAGTCAATGACCGTGAGTAGGTATCATTCAGTCACAAGATAAACTACTTGATTGCACGAGATCATCTCGCATCTCATGTGCCAGCATGGTATTCATTTCAACAGAAATCCAACCTCACTGTCAAAGAATGCATAGTCATTTTAATGCAACACTTCGAGTAAATTCTTACACTCTTACGATTAGTATAAAATTATTTATGTCTTCGTCATCAAGTCACAAAGAAGCCTACTCATAGGAGTCCTTACATAGAGCTGCCTGTATGACTGATCAATGAAAATGATATTCTATTTTATATCTCTAGCAATGCAAAAATTTTACTCCCATCCATTACAAAAAAAAAAAAAATCAATCCAACATTGCTCTCACCGTCATTCAGATATAGATAGATGATATTATTTATGTAATTCCATAAAAAGAAATCACATTCAAATCGGGAAACCTTCGTGGCCACTTGCATAAAACGTTATCTTTATCTCCAGCTAGTCTTATCAACCTTTCTGCCAGTTGTTCATTAAGATGTTCACGAACATTGAGGTACCAATGTGGGGTGGTGACAGGTCTTCCACTGGTAAACCAGAACGAATGACAATATTTGAGGAGAAAAATTCACTCCGGCGCCGGGGATCGAACCTGTGTCCTTGGTTCTACGTACCAAGCGCTCTGACCACTGAGCTACGCCGAATTCAATCACAGCACCGGACTGAATCCTCCTCCTTCAATGTTTCCCTTTGTGACCTGACTCCAAGTTAGGCATGTTGACGTATATGTCCAATGTCAACTGCCATTATATTAGGAGCGCACTCAGTTGAGTGACTTGTTTGGCCGGGATTCCGCAGTTAAGCGCACAGTAATCTGTACAGACATATGCACTGCTAGCTATGAGAATATTATAGATTTATTAATTTATCCTATAGAATAATATCTGTAATATTGACAATTGGAATTGAACGGGTTACATCAGCTTCTTGTCTATGCGGATGACGTGTATATGTTAGGAGAAAATCCACAAACGATTAGGGAAAACACGAGAATTTTACTGGAAGCAAGCAAAGCGATCGGTTTGGAAGTAAATCCCGAAAAGACAAAATATATGATTATGTCTCGTGACCAGTATATTGTACGAAATAGAAATATGAAAATTGGAGATTTATCCTTCGAAGGGGTGGAAAAATTCAAATATCTTGGAGCAACACTAACAAATATAAATGACACTCGGGAGGAAATTAAACGCAGAATAAATATGGGAAATGCACGTTATTATTCGGTTGAGAAGCTTTTATCATCTAGCCTGCTGTCAAAAAATCTGAAAGTTAGAATTTATAAAACAGTTATATTACCGGTTGTTCTGTATGGTTATGAAACTTGGACTCTCACTTTGAGAGAGGAACATAGGTTAAGGGTGTTTGAGAATAAGGTGCTTAGGAAAATATTTGGGGCTAAGCGGGATGAAGTTACAGGAGAATGGAGAAAGTTACACAACACAGAACTGCACGCATTGTATTCGTCACCTGACATAATTAGAAACATTAAATCCAGTCGTTTGAGATGGGCAGGGCATGTAGCACGTATGGGCGAATCCAGAAATGCATATAGAGTGTTAGTTAGGAGGCCGGAGGGAAAAAGACCTTTGGGGAGGCCGAGACGTAGATGGGAGGATAATATTAAAATGGATTTGAGGGAGGTGGGGTATGATGATAGAGATTGGATTAATCTTGCACAGGATAGGGACCGATGGCGGGCTTATGTGAGGGCGGCAATGAACCTTCGGGTTCCTTGAGAGCCATTTGTAAGTAAGTAAGTAATATTGACAATTAATATTTGAGAAGAAAAATTCGCTCCGGGGCCGGAGATCGAACCCTGGTCCTTGGTTCTACGTACCAAGCGCTATGACGACTGAGCTACGCCGAATTCAATCCACAGTACCGGAGTCGGAGCGAATTTTTCTCCTCTAATATTAATTGTCAATATTACAGTTATTATTCTGTAAGACAAATCAATAAATCTATAATATTCTCAGAACGAATGACACCAATATTAGCAGCTTCTGTTTGCTGCTGCCTCCTATTGTTCCCATCGGCAATTAGACATACCATGGTATTCATAACATGAATTATTTCAAACGTTATTTCCTATTACACTAGTAAAGGTTTTGCACTATATGCAGTTACGAAATTTTATCCATTAGTAATTACGGACGGTTTCTGTGCACATCCTCCTGTAAGTTATATGATTTCTGCTATTTGTGTGTAACAATGTGTTCAGTTTGAGTGTAGATTTAGACATAAGGTCATTAGCAGTTCCCTTTCTAAGCATGATTTAAAATTTTGACGGTGTTAAACATATTGTAATTTTTTTTTTTTGGGTACGTGCACCATGTCCTACATAGATATAGTTATCCGATATATGTCGTATATCTCTATAACTAGAAGAGAGAGATATTTTCCACTATAAAAGGTCACCACTATGGGCGTGGCACTGGGAATGTAATTTTTATAGTTCGCTGTTATTCGTCACCCAAAGTGTGAATAATATGTTCCGTGAAAATTGCCTTAATAACGCAGTGATTCTTTGTTATTGTATACAAAGTCAGTTTAGTTTATTTTAATTTTGTTCATTTCACCATAATATTTGCTTCAGGTCAATTTACTTTAGTTAAATTTACTACGTTGTAGTCACTGGTGAGCGAAATGCTTACGTTACCGGTAGTAGATTGGCTGTGACATCCCTTTTATTCGGAACAACAACGGAGTTAAAGTGAAATTCAACGAATAAAATCAACCATTTTAAACCAGCAGTCTGCCACACTGCATGGTGTCATCGTATCGATTCAGCCACAGCATCCAGTTCTGACTGGAGAACTGATCCTCCGCCATCCTGTAATGTTATTCTGCGGCCTCCTCAGATCGATGGCATCTGTTCGCAATCCATGTGCCTGAATCTGCTGCATCCTCAATCAGAAGAATATGCCCTAATCGATTCCACGACTCACCAAGGCGCCATCTATCCAAGGGAGCTACACTCCTCCGGTCACCCACAGTCCGCTTTTTAAAGCCCCTGCGGCTTCGCTGGATATGTGCAGCTCCCGCAGACAGATGCCGCCTATAGGCAACGTCCAACTAATGCAGACGAAATGAGTCCGAGGTCCAACGCCGAAAGTTACCCAGCAATTCTGCTTCGAGTGGTTGGGAAAAAACTCAGAAAAAACTCCAACCAGGTATATTGTCCTCACCAGGATTTCAACCCGGGCTCGCTCATTTCATGGCCAAGAGGGCAAACCGTTACTCCACAGCGGTGGACATTTGAAAGAGTTACTCCCAAATATTTAAATAATGTACTGTTCCAAGATCCGGCTGCTGCATATTTTCTTCCCCTAGTACTAGATATTCTGATATGCCAATGTTTATAGATAGGCCTCACTTATATTCCCCCCGCGGATGTCTCACCATATAGGCCTAACTTGAATCCTCATCTCCAGCCACTACTATCTCGTCGTCAGCAAAATTGAAAAGGGTTTCATTTCATATTGGTACACTTATTCCGCTACATTTTCGTTTCCAGTTCAGAAGAGCTTCTTACAAATATCTCTTAAATGTGTCGGTGACAATGAGCAACCCTGTTTTAATTCTTTGCTAACTGGGATTTTCTCTAAATGTTTTCTGTCAATTTTTACTACGCTACTACAGCCACTGTAAAAGTCTGTACTTTACAATAAGTCTTAATGACACTATTCTTTTTGCAAACTAGTCCACAAAATACTTAATAGAACTATGTCGTAAGCCTTTTCTAACTCTATGAACGTTAGATGAATAGTGTTCTTCCACACATTACTTCTTTCTCAATCAAATATTTTATTGTGAATATCCTATCAATACAGGACCGACCAGCCCTGAGTCCATTCCGTTTTTCAGATTCTTTTATCTGTTCCTCTATTCTATGTTTTATTATTATTCTCCCATAGGCCTATAGCCTTACCATAGAACATATTACATTAATTCCACGATAATTCGGACAATTTTGTCTATTCTCCTTTTTATAAATTGAGGTTATATAGTAACCGTAACAATAGTGTTTCTGTATAAACAAATGAAATATTATGTAAAAACTTGCTTTTTCAGTTGATATTAAAAACCTATAGGGTGTAATTTTAAAATGTTCTCGATGACGTCATAACTTGCATAATACTAGGCGCAAAACAATTTTGTTTCCTTTCTAAATACAAAGTTTGATATATCAGTGTTTTTTGTCCAAAATCCCAAATCTATTTCAATTGCAATTATACATTAATTTTTAGTCACCTTGTATTAGCAATGTCATAAGTAGGGGGCGGATGTTGATTATCTAAAATTCTACTTAAAATGATAATTAAAATGCCCTCAAAGTAATGGAAAAATGATATAAATTTGAAAGAAAATGACCTTTAAATATTATTCACCGTACTCGCACCACAACTTCTTAAAAATCAGTCACCTTGTTTCAATGACTGCCCTGCAAATCTCCGAGAGAGGAGGCAACTTCCTGAAATTTGGCTAAGATAAAGAAAAAAGGCATGCAAGAAAATGGTTTTAAGGGAATGCTATAGATTTTAATGAGCGTTTACAATGTGTTTCTATCAGGGGTGGTCCATGACAGTGCCTTCATTCTCCGTCTCCTCCTCCTTCCGCACTTCACATTTGTTAACAGATCTTCCAGAGGAGGGAGGGTGAATGACAAAACAAATTGTGGGCGCAGCGTGCATTCTTGCAATGTTTGTGTTAAAAATACTGTCTACTATAGTAGACATCCCTTCCGAACCATGTTGGGGACACAACGTCCAGTCCAGGACATGGTGAAAGTTTCCCCCCTTCAAAACATAAATTCTAAAGACACCCTCGTACCGACAATAGAACAGTAGCGGTTGAAGTCCTCACTTAAACTAAGCTGCTGTCAAGCATTTTATATTATTTACATTGTGTGAAGTGAAGCCTTCAGTGAAATGAGGGATGGACTTTAGAGTCTGTTCCAAACTATAAAACTCAAACTTCACTGTTATTCACTTATTCAGTAAGTAATTACTACTGATCTATTTGATTAGAAAATGATTTAACAGACCTATCGGCAAAGAAAAAGGTAAAATGCATTCCAAATGACCTAAAAGTTCTTCAAAGTATTGGTTTTAATTTTTATTTTAATTAGGCATTTGATTTCTAATTTTGAGCCATTTCTTGTAATACCTGATTATTGCCAATTGTTGTTACTAAATAATGTATTTAATTCGTAAATTTTAAGCCATCTCTTAGTATAGCTATTATTTATTGCTCCTAAAATAACATGTTTAATAGTTATATATATATATATATATATATATATATATATATATATATATATATATATATTTGTCAATCAACTTTACAATTCACAGTTATGGTGGACCTTCACATTTCTGTCTTTTGATCCACCATCCATTTAATACATATAACTCTTTTCTATTAATGTATTCTTTGCCGAGAATTTCTTACTTTCTAATGTTCTGATATGACTGAATTGTATATGTCCTTCCCTCTCTATCCTCTTCTATTCTCTCCCTCCTACCTAGACTGTCTCCCTTCCATTTCTCGCTCACCTAATAAATACTGCATATTCGTCCCTTAATAATTTGCGTTATTTATTTATTTTCTTCTCTACCCTCAAATCCTTCCTACTCTTAATCATTGTTTTCCCGCTATTTTCTCCTACATTACTTGCTGACTTTTCCGTTTACTCTTATTTACAACACTTATATCACTTTTTTTTCTATCCTCTGTTTATTTACATATTTATCTTTTTCTTTTCACTTCACTCCTAATATATATATATATATATATATATATATATATATATATATATATATATATATATATATCTTCCTATAACCATTAGATATAAATATAGAGACATGCCTTGAGGCTTTATGAAACGATCCATTCTTTCATTAAGGTGCATTCTTGTACAAAATTCATGCGAATTGTAACTTTGACCACAATTTTGTATTATTATTTTATTATTGTTTATTGCTTATAAAATATGTACCTTGATACCAACTATAACACTAATATACCTCAGGGTGAAATAGGGTTTATTAAATTGGATAATAATAAAAAAAAATATTAAAATAATAAAAAATTGCCGAAAAATATAAAAATGATCTATTAGTTCAAAAACTCAACAAATGCAAAAAAATTCAATATAAAATTACTTTTTTACGATGATACGAACATAGGAAGGATTTCTATATTAGGCCCAACAGGCATCGTCCTAATATGAAAAATAAGAAGATGACTTTTCATCAACATCCGCCCCCTAGTCATAAAAGATGTAATGTGCCGGTTTATGTAAAAGAGTTCACTTTGCGTATTTTATAAATCCACATTTCACCGCCCTTACTTTCGCCTCTCTTTTTCCTTCTTTGAAGCTGCGTCCGCTGGCAATTGCTGAGAGACTTTGATAGGTCCCGCAATACTTCCTCGACGCGGTTGAAATCTCCCGTGAGCCGAACCGTAGCCGTCCAGGTTGAGGGCTGCCGAGTTTTCTTTCCTTGTCAGAGTTAATCAGGATCGATTAAATGAGCTAAGGTGAGGAGATTTCAGAGCTGGTGAGGCAGTCAGGCAGAAGATGTTTGCGTCCATAGAGCCCAGAACGGCTTGCCTACGTGTGCAGTGTACACAGTAGCGAGTTCTCCGCGAAGAGAATTGCGGGATTTAATGTATAACGTTCATTGAAATAAAAATGGGATGCACCTTTCAACAACATCTGAATGGATTTGTTATTAGTGTGAATCTGTTGCTTAAAATCTTTATTATTCTGATTGTTATTTCTCTTAATGTAATTCAAAAAGCTGCATTTAAACTTATTCAACACTCCCTACATCTCATTCATTCCCAGTTCTCCACCCAAGGGCAGGTCTTTCACTGCAAACCCAGCATTCTCCAATCTTTCCTATTTTCTGCTTTCTTCTTGATTTCTGCATACGATTCATATATGTTAATGTTGTCTATCATCTGATATCTTCTTCTACCCCGAACACTTCTCCCGTTCACCATTCCTTCCAGTGTATCCTGCAGTAGGCAGTTTTCTCTCAGCCAGAGACCTACTAATTTTCTTCTCTCTTCCTGATCGGTTATAGCATTATTCTTTCTTCACCCACTCTTTCCAACACATCTTCATTTCTTATTCTGTCTATCCAATTCACACGCTCCATTCTTCTCTACATCCACATTTCACTTCATCGTTATGTCCATGTTTCTGCCCCACACAATGCTACGCTCCACACAAAGCAATTCACTAGTCTCTTCCTTAGTTATTTTTTCAAAGGTCCGCAGAAGAAGCTCCGTTCTCTATTAAAAGCTTCCTTGGCCATTACTATCCTTCAGTTCATGTTACTGCTCACAGTACACCCCAAGTATTTGACGCTGTCAACTGGCTCCACAGTCTCGTTTCGAATTCGCACGTTTACCTTTATTTTTCTACCGATAACTATAGTATTTGCCTTGTTTCAATTTATCTTCATACAATAAGCTTTTTATCTAAATTTGTTCTCAAAAGCAAAAACAATAGGAGGATAACATAGATCAGGGCTGGGCACATTACGTGATTCTGAGAAATGAGCGCTCTGTGCTTTAAAGAGCGGGTATTGAGAGCGCTATGACGTATGCATACTGCACGTCATTCAGTGTCGGTGCAGTGGTGTCTCTGCAGTATGATGGCGAACTTTGAAGACGGAGCTTCCGCTCATACACTAAAGCGTCCCGCTATTCCCAATGCTTTTAATGTATCATGTATTATGTATTTGATATTTACATTGCATTATAAGTTATTATACATTTAGTAATATATAATTTTAAATTATACAAATATTATGATATATCATAATATAGTATATTACAATTTATGATATATCATATTATATATCATGAACTGTAATATACTATATTATGATATATAATAATATTTGTATAATTTAAAATTATATATTACTAAATATGCTATAATAACTTATAATGCAATATAAATATCGAATAGATACTCTAATGTAATGTACCTGAGAAACATTTCTTTAAGTTGTATTAATTTATGATCATATATCATATATCATATCATATCATATCATATCATATCATATCATATCATATCATATCATATCATATCATATCATATCATATCATATCATATCATATCATATCATATCTTATCATATCATATCATATATCATATCATATCACATCATATATTATATTATACATTATGTATTAACAGGATGACAATAATGCACTTAGTGAATCGGCTATGAGATTTAGCTACAAAATTTGCCACGAAATTGCAAAGGAATTGAAAACATTCAACGAAGGTGAATTCATCAAGCGATGTTTAATTATATTGGCAGATGAACTCTGTCCACAGCGAGTATGGGAAGTGGGAGCCATACGCCTGTCTTGTAACACTGGTGAGGAGATTGCAGTATGTGCGTATGGGTTATGTACATAAGCCTAATGCTTTGCGAAGTTTATTTCATTAAATTAATAAGAGTGTTATAAATTCTGTAATGTGCAATGGATTGATGTAATATCCTTATAAACTATTATGTACTGACAGACTGAATGACTAGAACAACCGTGGCTCTTGTTATATTAATGCAGGGAAGGTAGCTGTAATGCGAGTCCGCCACTGCATGAGCGTTCTGCTCTGGCTTGGAATTGAAGTGCCTCGCGGAGCGAGAGCAGCTCTGGCCGACTAAATGGAGCCGCTCTCATGGCCGGCCCTGACATAGATTATAAGAGCGGATAATTTGTGGAATTGTTCAAGAGACTGGGATGATGATTAATTTAAATAAAACCTACTATGTAACTTTTGGAAAACCAAGGGCATTTTTCACTAAATGTCAGAGGAAAAGAAACCTGTTATTATAACACACAGGCCACAGTTTTATTTTGATTGAAATAACACAAAAGGAGGAAGAATTGGCGTAACAGAAAAGTAGGTAGAACTGTTGTTTAGACAACTGTCCGAAGACAGGTCTGAACCTCATAAATGATACCAAGAAGCCACCACTTATGAGGCAACTAGGCCAGGAGATAATAGGGTAGAGTGACCAGTTCCTTTCCTCCTTCATTGCATACATCGCCGACTAGCTACATATACACAAGTCAGACTTCAGATGCATACAAACATTGTTCTTCCTCTGACACATATCGTCAAATAAGATGTACTGCCTGATAATAGATATTAAAGATAAATATAATGGGGAAGCGGATGATTACTCCATAGATTTGAATGGGAATCAGGTAGAAGGTACTTTGGTCCTTCTGACAGGAGGTTGTGCGATCGGGCTGGTAGCCCCCATATAAAAAATTATTACTCAGGAAATTCCGCTAGTAAAGCAAGCCTTTCGGTATCGACAGAAAGGTAGATGAGATAAAAGAAGACCTATGCATCTTTGGGAAGACTACTTCTAAGGAGAAGCAGGTCAATATGGCCTATCCTGATAGGTTTTGAGTATGATAGTGATGATGATGATGTTGATGATATTAAAATAACACGTAACATTGTAAGTATAACGAACACACAATACATTCCACTGCCTTCTGAGGGCGCCAGTTTACTGGTTTATTAGTCTTCCATACATAGTCCACTTCTTACCCCTTAGAGCGGTTTTTTCTTGATTTTTCGTAATTCCTCAGTAATCTCTTTCTTCTCCCATTTGTGTGTGTTTTAATTCATAGACTCTCAGTGAGTTTATAAGTAGCGATAACTTAATATCTACTTACTGTATATCGTTGATACCTCTTTTTTATTGTATGGTACTGTATTGTATATCATTGTATTTATTGTATTTTTCACCTGACATAATTAGGAACATTAAATCCAGACGTTTGAGATGGGCAGGACATGTAGCACGTATGGGCGAATCCAGAAATTCATATAGAGTGTTAGTTGGGAGACCGGAGGGAAAAAGACCTTTGGAGAGGCCGAGACGTAGATGGGAGGATAATATTAAAATGGATTTGAGGGAGGTGGGATATGATGATAGAAACTGGATTAATCTTGCACAGGATAGGGACCGATGGCGGGCTTATGTGAGGGCGGCAATGAACCTTCGGGTTCCTTAAAAGCCATTTGTAAGTAAGTAATTGTATTTATTAACATTCGATGATATTCATACATTGCTAACCAGCTACGTAGAATATGGAACAAGTCAAAAAACTTAATTATATTATAAAGTCTTAATTTATAGTCACAATCTAGATAAAATATATACAGAAGAGATTTACAATATAGTCTACTAATACAACACAAAGTTTTACTATCAATTTCATGAAGCGTTATTGAATGCCATGAATTCACCTACAGAATAGAAGGCGTGAGAAATTAGGTACTTCTTTAATTTGGCCCTAAATAATCTTATGTTTTGAGCTTCATATTTTATATCGATAGATATAAATTTTTTACTGCCATATAATGCACTCCTTTTTGATAGCATGATAGACTTGCCGATGTAGTATGAAAGTAATTTTTTGACGTGTATTTATGCTATGAACTGTTGAATTAGTTACAGAGTTTTTACGATTACATAAGAGGAAGATTATTAATGAAAAGATATACTGACAAGTCATGGGCATTATTTGTAGGTTTTTGAAAATAGTCCTACAAGATTCCCTTGATTTGGCGCCTACTATTTTTCTAACTATTCTTTTTTATAATAGGAATATACTGTTACTATCTGTGGAATTTCTCCAGAATATTATTCCAAAACTCATTACCGAGTGGAAGTATGCAAAGTATATTGTTTTCAAGGTATTGATATTTACTGTCTTTTGCATAGATCTAATAGCAAAAGAAGCTAAATTTAGTTTGGGGGTAATTTCTTTAATATGATTTTTCCAATTCAACACATTATCGAATTTTAAGCCAAGAAATTTGGTTGTTGCTGTTTCTAATAGGGATCTATTGTTAATTATTGCGCTAGAAATTTGCGAGGTTGAATTTGGATAGGATTTAAATTAAATTATGTTGGTATTGTTACAATTTAATACTAATTTATTGACTGAGAACCAGTCACATATTTTGAAGAGAATTTCCTCTGTTGTAGATTGGAATTGTAAGCATTGTAAGCAGAAACAATCGAATGACTTTCCGAAATTTTTTGTTGTAATAATAATAATATATTCTCCTTTTAAATTGAGGAAAAGTTATGTCACCTTTTTTTGCTCTCAGTCTTCACATTAATATAGCCTATCATTCAATTTTATAGAGGTGTTGTTCTATTGATTCTTGTTCATCAGTATGCAGTATTGTATATCATTAAAGGTTTGTGTACCGGAGTCATTGTATCTTATTCTGTTGCTCATTTAATTGATTATAATAGTGTATAGGTTACATTATATTCTAGTAATTAAATTGTGTTAAACCAGATTATGTAGCTCAGTGGAAACAACAAACGTTATTGATTAGAGGTATGCAAATGCTTCTCTACATTATATAAATGAAATTTAATAATTTGTACCCTTAGGGAATACGATGCTGGTTCGTATATTGTTGACCGGATCACACTACGCCATTGTGCTCTTAATATAAAATTAAAATGTAATTTCAATAAATAGTAAATGTTTAAAATTCAGTTGGATTCACAATCTTGTAACTATGACGTGAACCTACCTACACGTTGTATTTACTGGTATAGGCCCACCAATTTCTTATTACCGATTGGAGATGAGGTCGCTGTTATCATGAATTGCATATTAACACTTTGGAGTCAAAAATTTTCCATCATAGAAGCTTGTTTTATTTTTGAAATTGTTATTAATTTATTTTCACATTTCTTATTGTAGTTATCACATAGGTAGGTACATTACGAATTACTTCAATCACTTACATTACATTATATTTTACATCACATAACTTATATCACTTGCATTGCATAGGCTATCACATATCATATCAGCTACACCACTTTTATCACATATCACTGATGTCACATACGTCACGAATCACTTGCATCAAATACAACTGATATGACATTACGTACCTCTAACATCATTTATCATTTGTCACTTATATCATTTATCACTTATATCACTTGTCAATAATATCACTCGTCACTTACTTACTTACTGGCTTTTAACGAACCCGGAGGTTCATTGCCGTCCTCACATAAGCCCGCTATTGGTCCTTACCCTGAGCAAGATTAATCCAGTTTCTACCATCATATCCCACCTCCCTCAAATCCATTTTAATATTATTTTCCCATCTACGTCTCGGCCTATCCAAAGGTCTTTTTCCCTCCGGCCTCCCAACTAACACTCTATAGACATTTCTGGATTCGCCCATACGTGCTACATGTCTTGCCCATCTCAAACGTCTGGATTTAATGTTCCTAATTATGTCATCTAAGAAACGAAAATATCCGACAATTATTAAATATTTTTAATTTAGAAGAAAAGATTAAAAATCAGAAACAAAATTGGTACCAACATATTACAAGAATGAGTAATGACAGATTACCAAAACAAATTATGGATTATGCACCAACAGGATATAGAAATGTCGGAAGACCGAAAATAAGATGGACAGATGATTTAAGACTTGAAGACGGAACAGGCAAATAGGCCTAATACCTGTAGCTGAAGAAGAAGAAGAAGAAGAAGAAGAAGAAGAAGAAGAATTATGTCAGGTGAAGAATACAATGCGTGCAGTTCTGTGTTGTGTAACTTTCTCCATTCTCCTGTAACTTCATCCCTCCTTGCCCCAAATACTTTCCTAAGCACCTTATTCTCACACACCCTTAACCTATTTTCCTTTCTCTAAGTGAGAGGTCCAAGTTTCACAACCATAAAGAACAACCGGTAATATAAATGTTTTATAAATTCTAAGTTTCAGATTTTTTGACAGCTGGCTGGATGAGAAAAGCTTCTCAACCGAATAATAACAGGCATTTCCCATATTTAATCTGTGTTTAATTTCCTCCCGAGTATCATTTATATTGTGAATTTATTTCAACTCAACAATGAAATTTTTATTCTTCCAACAATAATTCCTTTCTACAATTCGCCTTAAACGCTCTCGTCAACAATTGGATTTTCACTCAACACAGTATTCGTTATAGCACTCCACCGACGACAATGACAATTTACTTGGACTATTACGAACAACAATGAACTGTTAATCTTAACTAATATTTACAAAGCACTATTTACAAATCAGAACTGTCAGTTCTCAGTTCACAGTTCTTCTAGCACAGTCCCTCGAGTTCACAGTATCTCGAACCACAGACCTTCAGAGACAGTCCACTGTACTCGAACTCAGGCCCCTCCAACTGCGGTCCACTGCACTCGAACTCAGGTCCCTCCAACTGCGGTCCACTGCACTCGAACTCAGGCCTTCGGATGCTGATACAGTTGCGGACGCACACTCGAGTCGAACTCCGGTACACAAGACTGGCTTGCTTGCTCTGGCTTTCTCACTGACTGGCTGACTAATCAACTGAAAACTGAAAACTGCTGTCGTTTCTTCGCGTCCGTAATTTATAACCACATCGACGTAGCCTCGAAAGTTCGAATTCGCGATTCTTCCACTTCGACGGATTTCTCGGCCTCTCTAGGCAAGCAGAATATGCGCGCGCAAACTCCCTCGCCACGTAGGCCCTTTCCCCTCTCTCCGCCGCGCCGTCCATCAGTGCTCCGCGCGATCTGCTTTCTTGCGGGACGCTGGTCGTGAGTTCGAATCTCACGTCGCTGTCACAATATTTCTTACTGTTGCTCCCAGGTATTTGAATTGTCCCACCTCTTCAAAAGATTAATTTCCAATTTTTATATTTATATTTCATACAATATTCTGGTCACGAGACATAATCATATACTTTGTCTTTTCGGGATTTACTTCCAAACCCATATCACTCGTCACTTACATTACAATCACTTATCACTTACATGACGTTTCACTTACATCGCTGTACACTTAACATCACTCATCACATGTCTTATATGACATCACTTAAGGAGTGCTGGATACCAGGACGATACGATGCATATCTGAATGTCGTAAGTGATACGCTATATTCATATTTGAGATAGGTGTCACTTATGCTCGTTAAAACTTTGTTGATGTGATTAAACATGTGTACGCCAAGTCGATGATAACATTTATTGTAAGATATTTATGTATGCTGGTTTCTTTGTTTATAATCATGCGATAATTCATGAATGGGGTGGTCATGATTGCAACCGATTCGAAATAATGTTTCTTGCCGAAAGGTGGTATCGTTTTGGTGTGCAGCAAATTTATCTGAACATGAAATTCGGTAATCGCATTGATCGAACGATATAAATCGTATCGTCCTTCTGTGCAGCCCGACGTCACCTACATTATTTATCACTTAAATCAATTTTCACTTAGAACAGTCATCACTTACCTCAGATATCACATAATTGTATCATTTATATCACTCACACGATATATCACATCGCTAATCACGTACGTCACTTATCACTTGTATCGCTTACATCATTTTACAATTTCTTATCACATCATTCACATATCATATCACTGATATTAGACCTAATTACATCACATCAGATATTAGTTACATTCAATTGTAATTTAAATATTTCAACTGACTAGTGTATTTTCATTCTTTCAATTTTGGCTGAGATCAAGAAAAGTCAGGGTCCGTTGTGTTGGTGACGGGCTCCCGGGGCGTTATGTACGTGGACCAGTGAAAAGCATTAAGAGGTTTGAGGTAGAAGTTGGCTGTCAAATGGAAGACAAGTTAATCTGTGTAGAATTTTATTTATTAAAGAACCGCGATCTGAGAAGTAACAAAATAGGCCTATCGTCTATTTTCCTGAAATTTCATTTATTTCAGTCTTGTTATAATTTCTCACAATTTTTCTTGAAAACTAACCACGTTTACCACGGCATGTGTGTCTGCTTCTATTGAATCATATTCAGTGCCCACATCCATGGGTTCGCACGTACTCGCGTAGAGGCGCTTGGTTGGAGCTCTCCGAATTGCGCCAATTCGGATTTCTTCCTTTCTCTATAAGCCGTGAATCGTTCTGCTTTGATCATTTTGGGCGGTGAGACTGTACTTCTACAGGGACATTATTTTATTTTTACTAACATTTTTAATATTAACCTCCTATACCTTTAGAGAAACGGAAACACCGTTTGCTACCCCCTTCCACGACTGTAGTTCGATAATACTGGCGTAAAACACAAACAAATCACTTTACTAGCCATAGGAGGGAAGGAAAGTAGTTCATCCATTTACGTAAACTGGGAAATATCGCGATTTTGACTTTGATAATTTTCATTAGGTTTTCGTTTAATCAAAATACAGTACAGTATTAACAATAAGTGTTTTTACTCACGAACTGAGCTATCCTTGCGAACGTATTCATTATGCAGTGTATATTATACTGTCTACAGCACATTAGCGTACACTATAGAGAATGAATTTAAATTGAAAATTAATCATAATATGGATATTTAAACACATTTTTTAAAATGGTGGCCGTTCATTTCGATAAAGGCTTCAGTTCTTTTGTGCATATTATCGCACTATAGACTATTGCATCTAATTCCAATTACCAGTTTCGTTCTTCGTACTGGTAACTCATGTTGAAATAATTCTGTACTTGCTCTATAAAAGAGTACCTTACATACTGTAAATTCAATCTTCACTTCTGCCCGACCGCACAGATAAAATTACTCAGACATGCTATCTACTGTCCGTCCAAGTGGTTATACCGCAGGATCGTAGAAAGGGGGGGTAAATCACGTGACAGTTAATTACTTAACAAAGCCCTTCTATTTAAGTTATTTTAAACAGTTGTATAATATTACGTAAACGTCCAAATCCTAAGAGAAATTAATGTTTTCAGAAAAGAGCTAAGACAGCCCAGCCACTAGATTTTACAGAGGGACGAGGAGAAGCAGATGGGGGAAATCGGGATGTGACGTAGGCAAACGGACGACAATACCTGTGCGAAAATATGATTCAATAGTGAAAGCTCTTTCGTCACTGGAAAACGCGAACATATTTCTGGAAAGTATTGTACTCACTAACTCAGTGCTATTTACTATATGCGGGGTTGATTCTATGTGGAGGACAGTTGGAACTTCATTAGTAGAAGGGGTGGGAGTGAAGTACATTCAAAAACTCAGGTACAATAAAAATTGAAGTAAAAATAAAATGATGTCTCTGCATATCTTAAAATGTTTAATTCCTCAATTTTGGGTATACTTTTCTCAGAAATTATAGAAGATACAAATGTAGAACAATTGAGGCATATATAACATACTTTTATGTACACAACCGGCTAAATAAATTTAAAATTCCAATGAGCGGTTAACAAAAAGGAAACTCATTCATAAAATTTTTTGCATTAAGATTTACTACAATGTTTTTGCTGAAGATAGGGCTAAATGCTGACAATTAGAAGAAATAAAATCATTTTATCATTTTATAGATATTAAACTACCGAAAAATGATAAAAACCAAATTTTCCTTCTTTTTTTTATCAAAATTCGGTGTACAGACTACCCTTAATCGATTTATTTTGAGCCAATATTTCGCCCGATATGCGTTTCTTGTATTTTGACTTGGACTTAGTTGGAAATATTCCGGTATTTCGATTATAGGTCTAGTAGTTTTTTTTTTCGGAATTTTCACTTTAACTTTTCATTGTCCGTTTAGATGTCGTAATTTAGCATTTTCTGATTATATCTCGTTCAAAGGAATCATTTGATATCCATATCACCGTCCTACCACAGTTTAGTATATACAGTAACGAAGCTTGAGTTGTGAGGTTGCTAGGAACAATAGACTGTGCCGGTACTATTTCGCGTTGTCTGTAATGAGGCGATATTAGCGATCCTAGTGGTTAGCATCTATCTATGGATGCATATTTATTACGTATTGAGCTTCGTGACAGTATATACTAGACTGTGATTCTATCATGTTGCAGTCTGGAGTTATTCTGACTTGATGAGTGACTTAGAACCAAAAAAAAAAAAAAAAAAAATGGGAGACGCTCTCCCACTTCTCTCTCATGTGGGTGACTTTCAATTAGATATTGTATGGTGCCTATATTCTTCAGTTATCGAAGTCAATTTTCACAATTTGCCTACCGGTTATACTTTCTGAGCTATTAGTAAATTACAATACCCCTTTTATAGCTATGCCAGCTTTCCGTATAGAGTGCCGATTTTAAAAACATTAAATCCAGACGTTTGAGATGGGCGGGGCATGTAGCACGTATGGGCGAATCCAGAAATGCGTATAGAGTGTTAGTTGGGAGGCCGGAGGGAAAAGGATCTTTGTGGAGGCCGAGACGTAGATGGGAAGATAACATTAAAATGGATTTGAAGGAGGTGGGATATGATGATAGGGACTGGATTAATCTTGCTCAGGATAGGGACCAATGGCGGGGTTATGTGAGGGCGGCAATGAACCTCCGGGTTCCTTAAAAGCCAGTAAATAAGTAAGTAAGTAAGTGCCGATTTTAAACACGTATTCACGTCAAAAACATTCCTTAACATGTCTTTACACTGACTGGAATGTAAATTTGTGAGTCCATAGTAGATACTTCTGAAACTTCCCTGATAAGAACTATAGACAAAATCTATTGGTCATTTCTTGATTACATAAATTTGAACGCTGATTGCCTTGTTCATTTGAATAAAATACTACTTCTACCACCACCACCACCACCACCACCACCACCACCACCACCACCACCACTACTACTACTATTACTACTACTACTACTACTTCTACTTCTACTTCTACTACTACTGCTACTGCTGCTGCTGCTGCTGCTCCTGCTGCTGCTGCTGCTGCTACTACATTGTCAAGAGTAATCTATTTGTTAAGGAGACTTAGATACCTTGTACCTAAAGAATTTCTTAAAACCTCGTATTTTGATTTTTTTGATAGTATTATTACTTATGGTATTCATTTATGGAGGAAATTGTCACAAAATTGATCAAGTACTACTTTTGCAAAAAAAGAAGAAAAAAAGGCAATACGCATTTTTTCTGATTTTGATCCTCATTGCAAACCTTTATTTATTTCTGAAAGTATTTTAACTATTGTGAATTTGTATATTTTCTATTGTTTGATTAAAATTAAGTCAAATTTAAACAGTTATTATCCACGTAGCGAGATTTATCATTATAGTACAAGACATAAGGTTAGATTAGCCAAGTCTAAACAATGGTTTACATCAATTGCATTGTCTATGTTTAACAAACTTGCTTGTAGTGCACATATTGTTAATTTTAATAGATTTAGGTGTGTTATTCGTGACTGGCTAATCAAAAACCCTTTGTATGATATAAATGATTTTATGGAAACTAGTGTGGATATAGTATTTTAGTTTGTTTATCTTGTTTTATAATTTAAGTTTGTGATACCACGACTGTTTTTATCTGTAGTAATATCACGAGAGATCTGAGATTTATTAGGACTATTTTGTGAATAAAATAAAAATATAAGTAATATAGCCCTAAAATTCACTCACAAATTGTTAATAAGTGTATATTTACGAATACTTACCTATTCAGACATTGTGAAGTTGAGGTAGATTGAATATAGATTACTACAATAAATAAATTGGATGTTATTCAGTTATGCCAATTGCGAAAAGCGAAATACAGGTTTAACAATGTTAATTACATGTACTGCACTTTTATCTTATTATTACAACAGAAATACGTTTTCATTATCTGCTGAAATTATAATGTAATTTAAACATTTTATAATATAATTACAAATAACCTGATTAATACATTAATTAAATGAAGAATTGTTGAAACCTCAGTTATCAAATCTGAATGAAGTAGTGTAATTTTTTTCTGAGAGCCTAAAATGGACATGGAATTAGAAGATGAAGATGTGGAAGTAGAATTTTACACTTTATTTATTACTTCGTCGTTACATTACACACTACACCGAGAACTAAGAACTATGTAATATTGTGTGGAAACAGCTATATAGCAATGCTTATGTATTCAGACTACAGCGAGACATGTTGCTAAACAGTGAAGCCATCTCTGTATAGATAATTAAAACACGGAAGGCAGTTTGATCAAAGACCTTGTGTATAATATACAAGGTCTTTGGGTTTGTTATGCGCTGATGTTACATGAATTTGAACATCTGACCTTCTATTAATTGTTTAATTTCATTCACGTAATACAGATTTTATGGGTTACAATTAGGTTAGTTACCTGTGGGCGCGGGCCATGTGTCAGCTATGCCTTATTTCGACCGTTACTCCGTGCTACAGGAAAGCATTTTCCATAGATCGACAAACTCATTCTCGCTGTAGTGTGCAACGGGACTGAAGCTGCATCTACATAGTTCAATTTTCCATGCGAGTATGCATGCAGTGTGGAAAGAATATTGAAATGATTAAGTTTAAAACGTACGTTCAATTAAGATGCATGAAGATTTTGTGTCTACATGGTGCACCGTTTCGAACATCGTCTTCACTGCGTAAATATATTAATTAATATTAGCAATCAATCTTACATTCATTGCTTGAATACATAAACTTCAAAGAACAGTTTAACCATGTATTATGGATCTTAATGGATTCATGCTCATCAATTTACGAGGAAACAGTTGGCGACAGCGACTAAACAAAAGAACGACCATGCGATAAATTGATAGCGATAAATCTAGCTGCAAAAATTATCGCGATGTTTGATTGCGATTGGTTGAAATTCAAAATTTCATTACACTTCATTGGTCGAAAATGGAATGACGTCATACAAACGTAATACTACTACTACTACTGCTACTACTACTACTACTACTACTACTACTACTACTACTACTACTATTACTACTACTACTACTACTGTTCTCCAACCACGAGATCAACCGTGAAAGGAATGTGCTTACTATTGCGTCATCTATTGGAACGAAGTAGATAGACGATATTAGCGTTATAACGTCAGTTTAAAAACCATGCGCTCTCCTCCATATGTTATTTCCTATATGGAGAGATTCAAAGACCAGGAGATTAACCGTGATCTAATTTTGTAACTAGGGTACTATCAATATGTGTGATCAAAGTTATGGTTTGTGCTGTGAGAGCTATCCAGTAGAGATAAGAGTACCCACGTGTGTGACCTTATAACATCTTATGACATCAACATTCATTCACAGCATTACCCCGCTTCGTCTCAGTCCCCGAAGACTTTCACATGGTTGGAGTACAGTACTACTACTCTACTACTACTAGTATTAATAGTAATACTACGAGTATTATTACTAATAAGTTCTTTATTTGACAGTTTGAAAATTATCTAAGTACTGTACTACTACTACTACTACTAGTGTTAATAGTAATACTACGAGTATTATTACTAATAAGTTCTTTATTTGACAGTTTGAAAATTATCTAAGTACTGTACTACTACTAATACTACTACTACTACTAGTATTAATAGTAATACTACGAGTAATGTTACTAATAAGTTCTTATTTGGCAGTTTGAAAATTATCTAAGTACTGTACTACTACTACTACTACTACTACTACTACTACTACTACTACTAGTATTAATAATAATACTACGAGTAATGTTACTAATAAGTTCTTATTTGGCAGTTTGAAAATTATCTAAGTACTGTACTACTACTACTACTACTACTACTACTAGTATTAATAGTAATACTACGAGTAATGTTACTAATAAGTTCTTATTTGACAGTTTGAAAATTATCTAAGTACTGTACTACTACTACTACTACTACTACTACTACTACTACTACTAGTATTAATAGTAATACTACGAGTAATGTTACTAATAAGTTCTTATTTGACAGTGAAAATTATCTAAGTACTGTACTACTACTACTACTACTACTACTACTACTACTACTACTACTACTACTACTATTAATAGTAATACTACGAGTAATGTTACTAATAAGTTCTTATTTGACAGTTTGAAAATTATCTAAGTACTGTACTACTACTACTACTACTACTACTAGTATTAATAGTAATACTACGAGTGATGTTACTAATAAGTTCTTATTTGACAGTTTGAAAATTATCTAAGTACTGTACTACTACTACTACTACTACTAGTATTAATAGTAATACTACGAGTGATGTTACTAATAAGTTCTTATTTGACAGTTTGAAAATTATCTAAGTACTGTACTACTACTACTACTACTACTAGTAGTATTAATAGTAATACTACGAATATTATTACTAATAAATTCTTATTTGACAGTTTGAAAATTATCTAAGTACTGTGCTACTATTACTACTACACTACTACTCTACTACTATTACTATTACTACTCTACTACTACTACTACTACTACTACTACTACTAGTATTAATAATACTACGAGTAATATTACTAATAAGTTCTTATTTGACAGTTTAAAAAATATCTACGTAGTCTACTGTGTGCGATCCTGAAAAATTGCCAACATCCACAGATAAAAATGCTTCAGCAAGATAATCTGGATACTTCCAGTCAGTAGTGTCGCGTTAAATAAGATGTGAAGTTTCTCGTATTCATAGACAGCATCCCAAAATTGCAGGGATCGTTTAGTATTTATCAGGAGTAGCTGTACGGTTAAACGGGATAAGGTAAGGAGAAGGAAGCAAGGCTGGCAGACCCGACTCTCGCGCACGCCGAAGAGAGAGCTCGAGCCGACCAACCAACGCGAGACCTGTGACATGCAAGTCAGTGCACAGCGGGCAGGCCAACCGCTCGCATCGCGAACTCAGCTGCTCTGTTGCTGTCCGTACCCCTCAGAAGTTTTAATGGGGATTTACAGTAGCTCTTAACATCACACCGGCGTGTGTTATTAATTGATCCGTCAGTATCTCTTTCTCCGCGGAGTGTATAGAAAAAAATCACAATAACTAACTTCTTTAAAAGTATTTATGTTAATGACTAAAAGTTATTCAACGCTTTACATCATCAGTGATTAATTAGTGACTATGATTAAAATTTTCACTGCTTAACGAGTTTTCTAGAACTTGGTGCAAGTTATGTTTTATCAACTTTACACAGAGTGTAATTAATGAGGTTTATTGGTTCTCCATTAATCCAAGTGTTACCGTAAATATGACACTGAAACTTCTTCGATGTTTCGTTTGCGAAGTTTGGTTTTATAACGTATTAAGGTGTCATGCAACTCACATAAACAAAATGTAGTTAACAACGCTTTTTTCATTACTCTTGACATTATTTCTCCCATGATCATGTTAACATCAGAAGACATCGGACGTAGGAACTGTGGAACTGTTATCGGTGTTTTTAAGATGGGAGTTCGGTTCAACATATTAAATAGAAGGTGTGATAATCTGGATACCGTTATGAAACGTACGTTAATGCGAACTGATCTAATGGGATGCAAGTGTAAGAGGTGGAAAGGAAATGTGATCCGAAATTATAGGTGGAGGTGTCAAGAGTTTTCTGGTGCGAATTTTGAAATTTGAGATAGATGAAATTTTGAAAAAAAAATTAAAAAACATACTAGCACATTTTATCAGTATTTAAAACTGAATAGTAGCTATATTTTATTATTGAATATATATCTAGCAAATGATTGGATTTGAAAAGAGTTTTCAGTAACTCATAACAATACTTTGATATGCTTCCATATAATTAATAATAAAAAAAGAAGAAAACAAATATCCGTCTACCATTCTTCAAATTGTTCGGTGATAAAAAAGCTATTGTCGTCCATGGTTTTAAAATCTTAAAAACGATAAAATCTCTGTGCTGGAGTTTTTGTTGTTTAGATGTGTTTTGTGGGATTTTACATGTTACAAATTTTTGCCAATATTGTCTTAAACGAATCTCAGAGTTACATATGTCCGTAACTAAAAATAAAGTATTGTCTTAAAACTCGTTAACACATCTTTAAAGAACTGAATGACGAGTGAAAACATTACGTAACTCATTCTGGCTGCAAGTTATTTATTGTCTGTACAACTTCTCTTTGAGAGTGAACGCAGTGTTGTAAAATTCAGAACTTGAAAGCTATTAATAGTCGTGTAGTGAGTGGTTTGGATTACTAAGAATTGGCCTAAGGTATTACCAAGTACTTCTTCCTTTGAATTATTAACATACTTTGTAAGAATCCTTACTCGTTACACCGCGAACTTTGTTAAAAAAACAAATAAGGGAAGATTTTTTTTTCTGTGTTAAAAAGTCAATCTGCGAATTCAATACCACGTATATATAATACATTACTATCTTTTGTCAAGTTATGGCTATTTCAGAATATTCATTTGTTGAATATAAACGTCCTAAACTACAAGAAAGAAACATATGTGTGTCCATTCGGAAATGAAAAACTTTTTTTTGAAAAAAAGTGTATTTGTTATTCGTGTGGATATGAAATTGTCGTAAGTGTTGAGGAAAGATTCCAGTGTTCAATATTAAGTAATTTGTGAACTTTTGTTTAATATTTAAGTGTGAGAAATTCCCCAAGAAATAACATCAACTTACCCTTATACATCGATGATTAGTGTTCATGTTAAATCTACAAAAAGGGTTGTACATATAAAACTTCGTGTTAATGGCTCTACTTCATGAAAGTCTTCTTCCCATACGTGATTGATATTGAACATTACAGTTTTACTCGATGTGCCATTTTTAATATAAATTAGATAGTTTGACGAAGAGGATGTATTTGTATCTGAACGATTCTGTGTCGATTTATGAAAGTGGGGTGATGTGTGTTACCAACAATATCGTCATCAATATCATCAATTTAATCACCGTTTGAGAATCTTGAGTATCCTGAACTTCGAGATGGCGTCAGGGGCAACAATGATGCTGATGGTGGCGATGGTGTCTTTGCTGCAAGGCGTCGCACCTTCTGCCCAAGCAACTACCGAAGAACTTCTTACGGAACTCGACAAACCAAGTAAGTAGGCCTATAAAGTTTTTGTACAACTTCGCCCGCTACGCTATAAGTGTGTATAATTTACGTCAGTTTAAATTTCACGGATCGTGTCTAAGAGAATTCGTGATAGGATTTAATTTCATGTTCTTTCTTGATGAATTCTCAGGTGTCTGCCATTCTCTGTTCGTAGTTATACTATCCGTGCCAATACGCATCTTAGTAGCAAGTTCCTAGGAATTTCAGATGCGCTCTGGTTTCAATTAACTTTAATTTTACCGCTGTACTCGCAGAAAAATGTATTGAATTCTTTACAAATTATAATATGAGATAGACAGTTTTATTCACCGCCGTTATTCCTAGAAGCGTTGTTAGTTGCGGAACATAAAAAACGGAATCTTTGGTGTAGGAAATGAAGTGTTTCATCATTGAGGTTTTTTATTTCTGTCGCGGACAATCTTAGCTTCTCTTTC
Organism: Periplaneta americana; assembly: GCF_040183065.1. Taxonomy (NCBI): domain Eukaryota; kingdom Metazoa; phylum Arthropoda; class Insecta; order Blattodea; family Blattidae; genus Periplaneta; species Periplaneta americana. The sequence goes on from NC_091121.1 coordinate 31,569,121, forward strand.
CGCGATGAAGGCTACACACATCAAATACACGTTCTTGGACTGTGAGAGCGATCCCAGGCTTGCATTCAAGAGAAGACAGTATGTCACATTGACGACGAAGAAATATTAATTCTGTGGTAGATTTTATAACGATTCCTGTTTCAATGCAGCGTTGAAGCCAGCGCCTTATGCATTCCGTATAACGCAACCGGCAAATTTTATGTTTTGTCTTGAATTATTAGGCCTATTATTAATAATCCCATGACATCTCTAGTAGGTGATAAGAAATGTAAATTTTTACGAGTTTTATACGTTTCTTGGATGATATAATTTGTTTATTTTACTTAACTTTTATATAACCGTTGTTATATAGCGTGTATTCTTCCCAACCCAAGCTGTCCATAGTTCGATTCCTGTTGTGCGCAATTTATCGTCATTATCAACACCATCATAATACATCTTCCATCCATGGAACTGGGCGTTTTCTTGGCTTGTGTTGTCCTGTGATGTCTCAGAGGTGGTCTTATGCCATGCTGACCACACATCTAAAGAGGCCTGCAATGTGTACGTGTCTACGCCTGTATACTATTATTCCATAGCTACAAAGCCTGCCTTTCAACGTATTGAATTTTAAACCGGAAAGGACTAGTTTCCAAATTAAAAGCTGGAACACTTTGTTATGTGATTAACCATGGTTCACTAAATGGTTAAAATGCAGTTTCACTGCTTGAATGGAAGTTTGTTCCTTGTCATTGTGTAACCCATGCCTCGACTTAACTTGGAAACGAGCCTTGGATCTGACAACTACACAATAGGAGTTCTACAATATGTCCATATAGTTTGTAGATACGAAGAAACTCAAAATTCTGAATATTAATCTATGCTGCGATGGGAAATGGAGACTCTGGAAGAAGGCGAAAATAACTAATTTTGGCGCAGCGTTCACACTTGTGAAACCTATGGCCGTTGATTTGAAAGCCGTATACGGAAGATAAAGTTATTATTCTTGTAATCGCCTATGGTATATTACGTAAAGGACATTCGTTGAGACAGTATATAATAGTGTCTAATAATGTGTTCCTTTAGCGTATAGATTGATGAGAAAGATTAAAGAAAATACAATTTGACATCTTCATGAACTTTTTATGTTTTCTTACAATCTAGTGTGCCTGAGGTATAGAAAATTTTCTGTTATCTTTAATGACGATTTGTGGTATCTGAGTTGGGGGCTCTCTATCGGTTTGGTAAGTCACAGTCTAAGGTAGCGGTCATCAGCACAGAGCACCCTGGGGCGAGCGTCTCTTACACACTGCTCTATGGTGCACTCATAGCTGCTTGCGGGTATGCTCTCTACCTCTTCCTGCTGCACGACGGTGCACACGGGACGGCTCCGCTTACCCTTTACCCATTTCAGCGAGTGTTGACGACTATTGGACTCTAAGGCATTGGTTGCAAAAAGTTCAAAATGGGCTTCGCTTTGCTGCGGTAGAGAGTTGAAAGTAAAATATTGAAAGAAAACTTTAGTCTTGATGGTTTAGATTTGCAAATTAAATTATTAAATAATTACCCACGACTTAAATTTCTGTTGGGATCAAGGCCGTGCACAAGGGGATTTTGGGAGCCTAACCCGACCTCATTGGAGATGGAAATCATGTAGTTAGAAAGTGAAATAATTCATTATATTATGCAATACCGGATATATACATACCGTTTTAAATCGTTATATTGTATGTAACATTTATTACAAATTTTATTATGAACTACTTCATGAAAATTTTGTTTCTCTTCCTTAAGAACACCCTCCCTGGTTGCGGTATTAAATAGGCTTACTGAATTAGTTACAGTATTGAAAAGTAAGGTCAAGAAAATGTGTAGTTTAATTTCACGACAGAATTAAATATTGAAATTTTAACCTCTATTTTATGCAATGTATATTTTTTTACGTTAAATAATGTTGAACTTTAAAATAAAAAAGATTTAGTTCTGTTATAGGCCGAAATCGCCGGCTGAGATGGAAGGTTTAGTTTCTTCATAATTCACAGAACACTTCAGTGTCCACTCAATGTCGTAAGAATCTGGGTGCTCGATCTTTTCCTGGGATAAAATACGACCGGAAGTGGTAAGGGATATCGCAGCTAAATTTAGTGTGGCATCAAGAAGGTGTTGGGTCTTTCCCGTCACTTAATGCACCAAATAAAGATCATTACATTTCATAAAATGGCGACGTTATTTTGTTGCCACAGTTATAAAAAGTAACACCAAGTATAGCCTACTCAACGTACAGCGATTTGAGTGGATTTTTATACTGGTTATTATATTCCTATGCTAAATACCATAACGTATTAAAATGGCAATTGTGCATAGATCTCTAGGTCTATATTATTATTATTATTATTATTATTATTATTATTATTATTATTATTATTATTATTATTAGTCCGGGGCCGAGTGGTTAGTGTCTGCCTTATAGCTGGAAGACATATGTTCGATCCCTCTCTGAATAAAGAAAGAATTTGTTGTGGACAGAGAGGTTACGAGTGGTTTTTATCGGGGTTCTACCGTTTCCCTCACCATTATTTCACAAATAGGGTCTATTCCAAAAATCACTCTTTCTCTACGAGGCTCCGAGCTAGGCCTTTATAATAGATAAAATGGTTGTAAGTTGTAGGCCTACATAACTGTTTATAAAAAGACTAACACAAACTTACTAGGCACTTGGTCAGTAATTGAGATTCGTTCAGACATGGTTTCTTGTAAATAGTTCTCTTAATCTACCACAAAATATTTCAATATCCGATAATTTCATCACTATAGAATTTTGTTATTCTAGGTTCAATTTGTAATTCAGTAAATACAAAAATATTCTTTGTTCTTAACTTTTATGATAAAATATCTAGCTTTCATTAATAAGGTAATCTTGTCGTACTTTAATTTTTGTTGTAATTTTAATTGTAAATTTAATATTAATTGTAATTTTATTCTTCATATTATAGTTGCAATCCCCTGTTAGAGGGGCAGAGAAGGCCTGACGGCCTTATCTCTACCAGGTTAAATAAATAAATACTGCTAAATACTGCTAATACCTTTATGATATATACTATCATCTTGAAGTGGAAAGTAAACTCCGTAGTAGTGAAATATTATGCTAATCCCTGCAAGATAGTTCAAACACAGACACACAATATATCCATTTTAACAAGACTTAGTTCATGGCTTTCTACCCGCTCAGAACAATACTCATTCGCGCTTAAGCAAAGTGGCCTAGTTGTAATGTTAAGACTCAGTCACTGTTAGTTTCAGTAAGTGAAATTTTAAATGCGACTAGAAAAAATATTGTAGCCATGAAGAATTTGAGACGTATGAACCAGAGGTGTATTTCTAAACATAGAAGTGCCTTGGCTCTGAAATTTCGGTAGTTACGGGCAGTATAGTTGTTTTCGTTGTCGCAGTTGTCTTCATTACCACCACCACCACCACCACCACCACCACCACCACCACTTCTTCCACAGGAATACTTGTGTAATGCCTTACGAAAATACATGGGTTCGAATGTAAATGAAATTGTTCAAATATGAATAAAATGTCAGTTTTTATTATAATTGCAAAATTTGACGATAATATTAAAATCAGAAAAGTTTCCTGGAGCCGCTCGGCCTCCAAAAATATTATCTTGGCGCAGCCAGAACCCGCCAGGTCTGAAATATATCCCTGGTATTAACTGATTCACTTGAAAATCTTTATGCTAAGGTTCGCTCTAGATTACATCCGCATTTTACGCAGGCAATGCTACATGTCCATAAATCTGCTCATTCCGCACATCGCCAACAGTGATCGGAGAAGTGTAATGGAAATTGACCGGAATGACACAAATAGTTATGGGAAATAGGGAGAGCCATGAGAAAAACCTGAACTCTGACTTCTTCACCACAAATTTCAATAGGCCTATGGATTATATAATAACAGATCCCAAGCGTAACTGGGATTCGAACATAAACCATGGAGATATTGTAGAAGTAATGTTATTTCTTAAGTTAATACATTGTCTTAAATATAGCAGTGAAATTTAGGTAGATACAGTAGAATCCCTCTTAACCGGTATCAAAGGAACTAGGCTAGTTCCGGATACGAGATTTTGCCGGATAATTGAATAAATACCGGAATATACAAAAAAGCTCGTATTTCATGGTGCCAAATGTTGAAACTGCAGCCATGTGAATCTTATTTCTCTATCACTTCCTATAACTTAATAAACATAAAAACTGTATGGATTATCTTTATTAAATCACATCACTCAACACAAATAATAGGCTACACTAATTCTAGGTTCGATTATTCACTGAAAACGAAATTTAGTGCGAACTTCCAAATGTGGCAACACTGACGAATCGAATATAACTAAATAAACTTGAAAACTGTATGGATTTTCTTTATTAAAACACATCAATAATATTATAATATTATTAAAACACATCAATAATACAGTAATTTTAGGTTCGAATATTCACTAGAAACAAAAGTTCGTGCGTACTTCCTAATGTGGGAAACCTGATGGCCCAGACTGGCAATGTGGCAGATTTAATTTTTTTTTTTTTTTGGCTCAGCCAAAAGTGCCGTTGTTTTGGTTTTGCCGGTTATTTGGGTGCCGATTACGAGAGATTTTTCTGTACTGAATCGAAATAAGTTGAAGAGATCTAGAACGTGAGAAAATTAAATTTTTACTGCGTTAATGAAATAAATGGGTTATATTATATTAAATTGTAACGACTATGAACAGACATTATTGGTAAAAGATTGTACCTAGAGACATTCCAATATAGTGAATAATAACATAAAATAACAAAGTTTGGGCGATTACGCACACAGAATGAATGCGAACGAAGGTATTTTTTCACATCTAGGGAACCGTTCATACGATACGGGAATTTCTCGAAACGAACATTTATTCATATCGATTTCGTGCGGACAGTAGTGTACACACAGTTCGATTTTTTCCCTCTATAACTTATATTTAAGGTCCCGTTCTCGCGGTGCGGTAATTTCTCGAAACGAACATTTATTCGTATCGATTTCGTGCGGACAGTAGTGTATACACAGTTCGATTTTTTCCCTCTATAACTTAAATTTAAGGTCCCGTTCTCGCGGTGCGGTAATTTCTCGAAACGAACATTTATTCGTATCGATTTCGTGCGGACAGTAGTGTACACACAGTTCGATTTTTTCCCTTTATAACTTAAATTTAAGGTCCCGTTCTCGCGGTGCGGTAATTTCTCGAAACGAACATTTATTCGTATCGATTTCGTGCGGACAGTAGTGTACACACAGTTCGATTTTTTCCCTCTATAACTTAAATTTAAGGTCCCGTTCTCGCGGTGCGGTAATTTCTCGAAACGAACATTTATTCGTATCGATTTCGTGCGGACAGTAGTGTGCACACAGTTCGATTTTTTCCCTCTATAACTTAAATTTAAGGTCCCGTTCTCGCGGTGCGGTAATTTCTCGACACGAACATTCATTCGTATCGATTTCGTGCGGACAGTAGTGTACACACAGTTCGATTTTTTCCCTCTATAACTTAAATTTAAGGTCCCGTTCTCGCGGTGCGGAAATTTCTCGAAACGAACATTTATTCGTATCGATTTCGTGCGGACAGTAGTGTATACTCAGTTCGATTTTTTCCCTCTATAACTTAAATTTAAGGTCCCGTTCTCGCGGTGCGGAAATTTCTCGAAACGAACATTTATTCGTATCGATTTCGTGCGGACAGTTGTGTACACACAGTTCGATTTTTTTCCTGTATAACTTAAATTTAAGGTCCCGTTCTCGCGGTGCGGGAATTTCTCGAAACGAACATTTATTGGTATCGATTTCGTGCGGACAGTAGTGTACACACAGTTCGATTTTTTCCCTCTATAACTTAAATTTAAGGTCCCGTTCTCGCGGTGCGGAAATTTCTCGAAACGAACATTTATTCGTATCGATTTCGTGCGGACAGTAGTGTATACTCAGTTCGATTTTTTCCCTCTATAACTTAAATTTAAGGTCCCGTTCTCGCGGTGCGGAAATTTCTCGAAACGAACATTTATTCGTATCGATTTCGTGCGGACAGTAGTGTACACACAGTTCGATTTTTTTCCTGTATAACTTAAATTTAAGGTCCCGTTCTCGCGGTGCGGGAATTTCTCGAAACGAACATTTATTGGTATCGATTTCGTGCGGACAGTAGTGTATACACAGTTCGATTTTTTCCCTCTATAACTTAAATTTAAGGTCCCGTTCTCGCGGTGCGGAAATTTCTCGAAACGAACATTTATTCGTATCGATTTCGTGCGGACAGTAGTGTACACACAGTTCGATTTTTTTCCTGTATAACTTAAATTTAAGGTCCCGTTCTCGCGGTGCGGGAATTTCTCGAAACGAACATTTATTCGTATCGATTTCGTGCGGACAGTAGGGTACACACAGTTCGATTTTTTTCCTGTATAACTTAAATTTAAGGTCCCGTTCTCGCGGTGCGGAAATTTCTCGAAACGAACATTTATTCGTATCGATTTCGTGCGGACAGTAGTGTACACACAGTTCGATTTTTTTTCCTGTATAACTTAAATTTAAGGTCCCGTTCTCGCGGTGCGGGAATTTCTGGAAACGAACATTTATTCGTATCGATTTCGTGCGGACAGTAGTGTACACACAGTTCGATTTTTTTTTCCTGTATAACTTAAATTTAAGGTCCCGTTCTCGCGGTGCGGGAATTTCTGGAAACGAACATTTATTCGTATCGATTTCGTGCGGACAGTAGTGTACACACAGTTCGATTTTTTTCCTGTATAACTTAAATTTAAGGTCCCGTTCTCGCGGTGCGGAAATTTCTCGAAACGAACATTTATTCGTATCGATTTCGTGCGGACAGTAGTGTACACACAGTTCGATTTTTTTTCCTGTATAACTTAAATTTAAGGTCCCGTTCTCGCGGTGCGGGAATTTCTCGAAACGAACATTTATTGGTATCGATTTCGTGCGGACAGTAGTGTATACACAGTTCGATTTTTTCCCTCTATAACTTAAATTTAAGGTCCCGTTCTCGCGGTGCGGAAATTTCTCGAAACGAACATTTATTCGTATCGATTTCGTGCGGACAGTAGTGTACACACAGTTCGATTTTTTTTCCTGTGTAACTTAAATTTAAGGTCCCGTTCTCGCGGTGCGGGAATTTCTCGAAACGAAGATTTATTCGTATCGATTTCGTGCGGACAGTAGTGTACACACAGTTCGATTTTTTTTCCTGTGTAACTTAAATTTAAGGTCCCGTTCTCGCGGTGCGGGAATTTCTCGAAACGAAGATTTATTCGTATCGATTTCGCGCAGACAGTAGTGTACACACAGTCTGATTTTTTCCTTGTATAACCTAAATTTAAGGTCCCGTTCTCTCGGTGCGGGAATTTGTCGAAACAGGAATTTTTTCGAATCGATTTCGTCCGGACAGCAGTCTACACACTGTTTGATTTTTTTCCCGTGCATAAAGAAATTTAAGTTTTGCACGGGAAAACATCGAACCGTGTGTACACTATAGTACGGAGGAAATCAATTCGAATAAATGCTCGTTTCGAGAAATTCCCGCACTGTGTGAACGTGGCCCAACGTTATCGTATGAATCGAGAGGCTGCCGAGATCCGGAAGGACCGAGGGAGTTTTGGGAAGATCATGAACATTTTGTGACCCATGGAAACAGCCCGTAATGATTCTAAACATCGAAGAAATAAATATTTTTGAAACTTCGCTTATTCTGAAATGAAAAAATAAGAAAATTCTGCGGTCTACTGAATTAATTTAGACAAAAGATTACCTATAATGAGTCATGTTATAAGCATTATTTGTGAAGGTTTCACAATAGATAACACATCCGGCAAAGTTTCTAACTGAATTACTAACCTATCCGAATCGTATTCGAATTCTTGCAGAGAAATTTAAATTTAATACCTAGGTCTACTCGCCAACAGACTGTGATTGTCCTTGTCATATATTTTTTTCTGCGTTGTATTGAATGGTTGGCCTTTCCGCTAATGGGCGCATAAGCTAGAGGCCTCAGTAATTGTGAATGTCTATTGTTGGTGTGCATTCTTCACAAAAAGTAAAGTTAGAATGGGCCAAATTATCCAATCCATTATGATGATAAAGTTGATGTTAGTGACTGCAGTGATGGATTTTCTTCTGTCTTTTGACACAAATGATTTAAATGATAGTCCACAATTGATGAGTAACGGTTAACGCGTCTGGCCGCGAAACCAGGTGGTCCGGGTTCGATTCCCGGTTGGGGAAAGTTACCTCATTAATTTGTTTACCTTTTTATTTAAAAACTTTAGTATTGTTGGTTAGTTTTTTGGGTGGTTGATTTGGACATGAAATTTCAGGATTTTTCCGGGGTTTTCCCTCAACCCAATATGAGCAAATGCTGGGTAACTTTCGGTGCTGGACCCGGACTCATTTCACCAGCATTATCACCTTAATCTCATTCAGACTATAAATAACCTGCGATGTTGATACAGCGTCGTAAAATAACCCAATTAAATAAAATAACAATTTTAATGATATAGGCTAAAATTATCTCAAATTAATACATAACCCAAAATTCAATTATTTATATCTGAAACATTAATAAGCATCTGAAACATAACATCACAGAATGAAGCGGTTCGGAATTTAGTGCAACGTAAGATCATTACGAAAGTATGTGTTTGTTTCCGACACCGTATCATCTTCATCTTGGGCATCATGCCTGAATTCGCGTTACTGAATAAGCGCTGATTCTAGTCTTTATGGGGAAGTACAGGGACATCATTTTATTTTTACTAACATTTTTAATATTAACCTGGCTATACCTTTCTATTAACGATTGAAACAGGAAACACCGTTTGCTACCCTTTCCACGACGGAGTTCGATGATACTGGCGTAAAATACAAATCACTTTACTAGGTATAGGAGGGAAGAAAAGTGGTTCATCTATTTATGTAAACTAGGAAATATCGCAATTTTGAGTTTGATAATTTTCATTAGGTTTTTGTTTAATCAAAATACAGTACTGTATTAACACTTAGTGTTTTACACACGAATTGAGCTATCCATTCGGAAGTATTAATTATGCAGTGTATATTGTACTGTTACAGCACATTAGCGTACTATATAGAGAATGAAGTTAAATTGAAAAATAATTATAATATGGATATTTAAACACATTTTAGAAAATGGTGGCCGTTCATTTCGATACAGGCTTCAGTTCTTTTGTGCATATTATCGCACTGTAGACAACTGTACCTAATTCCAATTACCAGTTTCGTCCTTCGTACGAGTAACTCATGTTGAAATAATTCTGTACCTATTCTATAAAAGAGTACCTTACGTACTGTAAATTCAATCTTCACTTCTGCCCGATCCGAAAAGATAAAATCACTCAGAAATGCTATCTACTGTCCGTTCAAGTGGTTTTGTCGCAGGGTTGTAGAAAGGGAGGGGGAAATCACGTGACGGTTATTTACTTAAGGAGGCCCTTTTATTTAAGTTATTTTAAACACTTGAATAATATTACGTAGACGTCCAATTCCTAACAGAAATTAATGTTTTCAGAAAAGAGCTAAGATAGCCCAGCTACTAGACTTTACAAAGGGGCGAACAGAAGCAGGTGGGGGAAACCAGGATGCGACATAGGGAAACGGACTACAGTACCCGTACGAAAATATGATTCAATATTGAAAGCTCTTTCGTCACTGGAAAACGCGAACATATTTCTGAAACGTACTATACTCAGTAACTCAGTACTGCTTTCGCTCCCTCGGCTCTATGTCGTGAACGGTTGGAAGTTTACTAGTAGAAGGGGTGGGAGTGAAGTACATTCCAAAACTCAGGTACAATAAAAATTTAAGTAAAAGTAAAATGATGTCCCTGTATTTTCTCATGATATTACTCCGTATATGATGAATTTTGGGAGTTACGATAGGTAGTGACATTCGGTTTCAAAAACCAGCTATAAGCTTCGGGAGCATCTTTCTGACAAGAAGTTGCTGTCGCTCCGGTTTGATGATCGTTTACCTTTGCTTAGGTATGTGAACTTGAGGCCAGCAGTGAGCTGGTCGGTCTTGGTTCTTCATGGGCTGTTGAGTAACATATTATTATTATTTTTATTTTTATTATTATTATTATTATTATTATTGATCTAAATGGAACAAATATGGAGTAGTGAACGAGGGATAGATATTGCTTGGCAGTTTCAACAGCTAGGATAGTACCATTGTCTAGTATATACAGTCACGAAGCTTGAGTTTATGAGGGCACTAAGAACAATAGACTGTGCAGGTACTATTTCGCATTATCTGTAATGACGCGATAGTAGCGACCCTAGTGGTTAGCAACTATGTATGGATGCATATTTACTACGTATTGAGCTTCGTGACTGTTTGTATATACTAGACCAGCTTTGGCGAAAAGGCCATGGTGCGCCGAGCCACTGTGTAAGCTGCAACGTGCATAGCATCTATGGAGGGAGGCGGACAACCGAAGGGGAAGTTAATGTTTAGAACGTGTAACGAAGAAAGAAATGAACAAGAAAACATAGGACACATTATCACAACCTAAAATTAACTGTCTTCAGAATGTCTCTGCGACAAAGTTTCAAAATCAGGAATTATGTCACTTATTGCCAATCGTAGTTGATCACGAAGGTATTTGTCTGTCAGTCGTGATCTAAATTTGATTTTTACTATTTTCAATGTTGAAAATAATTTTTCACAAACGTAAGTTACAGCGAACATGGCTTCAACAGAGCAAGCGAAAGAACGAAGCTTCAAATATTTATTTTTTTCCAAAGATTTGAAAAGTTCAATATCTGTCAAGTCCTTACATCTAGCTTTCATTTAACGTCACATTGTAAATCTGTGAGTTTAAATTGAAAATCTAACCGCATTATTCGTACATCTGCTGTAAAAGAATCGACGTACAGAGATGATGATAATGATAATAATAATAATAATAATAATAATAATAATAATAATAATAATAATACTTAACCTTTTAATGTTTCATCAGTAACATGTAATAACTTATAATGCCTTTTATGTTATACAACCGTTTTCCTAGTAATATTTGTGAACAAATCATACATTTAATATTTTCAACATATTGTAAGCAAAAGAATGCATCCTCCCATCCTACTTGAAACTTTCGTTTTTTTATAGAGATACATGGTTTCGAGAGAGATATTGCGACGATACGCCACTCGCAGATCCGAGACAAATACAAATAGAACGGAGTTTGACTCCAGTGAGTGAGAGGGTGGGGGTTGTAGGTAGGAAGCGAGAGAAAAGCACTGCGAGCCACAATGTGCTCGTGAGTCTCATTTTCGCCGCGGCTGTACTAGACTATGACAGTAGTGCAAACTCTATTACTAATTCGATTTATTCGATTTTTTCGATTTTTTTTAATATTACGATTTTTTTCTCCATTCCGGATGTGTAATCTGTAATCACTTTCAATCACAAGCTTCTTGTGGTTAGGAGACCAACTCCCTGTTTCAAGCCACACCATTGGCCCTGATGTTTCTCTTGGTATGACTAGTCCCTGTTATAGCTATATTGGTGACTTCGGCAGACTCAAGTCATATACAGTTAAATGAGAAATTTGCATCAATATTCCTTTTGATTCAGTTTGAGCTTATGATGTCACAGTAAGTTTCTAAAGCGCGTCGACTAACGGACAGTCGTTGCCTCTGCCGAAGTGGGTAGTGTTCCCGGTTAAATCGATTCCATAACCATGGCAAAAAAGACGCCTTCTTTCTTTATTTATTTCACCACACACAGAGACTGTAGAAACAAATTACAATAATTTACTCTTGATGGTGGGTCATATTCCCTTGACTCAAAGTAATTATTCTTCTGTATGCACTTAAATGAAATATCTAGATTGCTTTAGCTGTTAACGATTTGGACGAAGATAACGGTAGTTCGATTTTAACACCAATTTCATCTGATTTCTCTTCATTGAGAACTAGATGCCTATCAGATTTTCTTTTATTGAGATAGGAGACTGTTTATTCAAACTTTTCCACTAATCTACGAATTGTGGTTCTGTTAGGAACGTTTTAACCTGGGAAATCGTGTTGAAACAAACGATACTTTTGTATCAAACGTATCTTTCTGTAGTAATTCTTCACAAGAAACAATCTTTCCTGTAAACTGTTGAATCAGGATGTTCTTTATACTTCTAATTAGGCCTATATTGCGCAAGAGTTCATGATTCTACTAACAGTTGGATATTAAACGAATTCTAGATTGTCAACTCATCGAAACTATAAGTTTAATGCCTCTCGTTGCTTCAGTCTACCGTGAACGGTGAACAATTTTAAAGTTAGACCCAATGAATTTAGAGAATTAAACAATATTGTACATAAATATCAGATAGGTAGGCAAGACTTACAAGCCAAGAGATGTTCTTCAGGCGAGCTCAATTCTGCTCAGTTCTGTGTCTCCCATATACGATGTGTATTTCAAGCTATAGTACATAAGGAATTAACATTGCCGTAAGAAATCCATGTATAAAAAATTGCAAGTGGAATTTCATGTAGCTGGCCATGTGTAATAAATTAGTAGGGCTTATAGAAATGAGACCTATCTACTGATTATTGCCAGCTAAAATTCTGTTTGATGACAATCTTGAAACAATGCATTATTATAATACAGAAGGAAATGTTTTATTTATTGAACTGAATGGAAACAATTCTTTGAGAAAGGTAAGATACCTATTTTGTGGACTCTCCTGGTAGAAGAGTTTCATTCCATATACGATCAGACTTATGTCAATTTAATAATGTAGCCAAAATTGTTCTTTATTTGTGTCTTTGTGATAAAAGTAACCTAATGACAAAAAAACCTTCAGAATGAAATACATAACTGAAATTATAATAGGCCTAGTAATGCCATGATATAATTATTTTCAATCACCTAACCTAAAACTGATAATATGTTGTCAGGGGATCATGTATGATAAGTTGGCAATAATCAGTATATAGTCTTCTTTTCTACAAGGCCTACTAATTCATTACACATGGCCAGCCACATGAAATTCCACTTCCAATTTTTTATACATGTATTTCTTATGGCAATGCTAATTTCCTATGTAGTACAGTTTGAAATACGTGTGTGTGTGTGTGTATGTGTGCGTGCGTGCGTGCGTGAGGGATAGAGGGATGGATGGAGCGAGAGAGAGAGAGAGAGAGAAGATAAAATCAGAGATTACGGAAGATTTAACTTTAATTTAAATAAGTACCATTTGAATCTTGTTTCCGCGAATTCCTTTGAAATCACTGAAGGACTCCCCAGTGATCCAAGTGGCAAGTGGTCCTCAGACAACAGATTGAGAACCGCTGCGTCTAGTTAATTTGTGATAAGTTAGATCTGTCAAAATGTTAATTATTTTTTTTTAAGAATTTTTTGGGCTACGAATTTGATTTTTACGTTTCATCGTTATAAATTGCGTAGTTTATCCCCAAGATTATATCACCGAAGTTAGAAAGATAGTCAGCAAAATGTGTGAGTTTCTGTCCTTAAGGGTTGATGTATGTATGCCTTCCAGTAGCAACTACGTATTTGTATTTCACTACCTGTCAATCATTATGGAGTTCAAGAATAGAATTTTAATTCTTTGAATCATTGATAATTGAGATTTCCACGAAACTGTTTTGGACGTTTTATAGAATTCTAGATGGAACACTATTTTCGTCGAAAACAATGAAGCCTAGCCTTTCCAATTATCCAAATTTATGCTTCGAAAATCCGAATGATATGTGAATTTTTAAATTTGTTTAAACATATTTTTTTGGGGGGAAGAAAGGTTTATTCCATGTACCCAATAATTCGAATTACACAATGTCGCATCAATGTCTGCTGCATAATTTCTTCAATCGATAATGTGTTCTAGTTTTGAAATAAACCTCAATACAGTGGTATCATTTAGCTTGGAATGGTCTTGAATATTTAATAGCTGAAATACAGCAACATTTCCAAGCACAGTTTCTTCCGCGTACCGGATCTGAGTCTCCATTAAATGATAAAAAGTGAAAGTATAGGGACATCATTTTATTTTTACTTCAATTTTTATTGTACCTGAGTTTTTTAATGTACTTCACTCCCACCCCTTCTACTAATGAAGTTCAACAGTCCTCCACACAGATCCAAGACCGCATATACAGTCATAATAGCCATACGGTCATAGTAAACAGTACGTCCCAAAACTATGTCCGCGTTTTCCAGTGACGAAAGGACTTTCAATATTGAATCATTTTCTCACAGTTACTGTCGCCCATTTGCCTACGTCGCATCCCGGTTTCCCCCACCTGCTTCTGTTCACCTCTCTGTGAAGGCTAGTGGCTGGGTAATCGTAGTTCTTTTATGAGTACTTTAATTTTTGTTAGGAATTGGACGTCTACGTAATATTATATCCATACAACTGCTTAAAATAAGTTAAATAAAAGGGTTTCGTTAAGTAATTAACTGCCACGTGATTTCCTCCCTTTCTACGACCCTGCGACATAACCACTTGGACGGACAGTAGATAGCATGTCTGAGTAATTTTATCTTTTCGGATCGGGTAGAAGAGAAGATTGAATTTACAATACGTAAGGTACTCTTTTATAGAGTAGGTACAGAATTATTTCAACACGAGTTACTGGTATGAAGGACGAAACTGGTAAGTGGAATTAGGTACAATAGTATATAGTACAATAATATGCACATTAGAACTGAAGCCTGTATTGAAATGAACGGCCACCATTTTTAAAAATGTGTTTAAATATCCATATTATGATTATTTTTCAATTTAACTTCATTCTCTATATTGTACGCTAATGTGCTGTAGACAGTATAATATACACTGCATAATGAATACGTCCGAATGGATAGCTCAATTCATGAGTAAAAACACTCTTTGTTAATACTGTACTGTATTTTGATTAAACAAAATCCTAATGAAAATTATCAAACTCAAAAGCGTGATATTTCCTATGGATGAACTAATTTTCTTCCCTCCTATATCTAGTAAAATGATTTGTTTGTATATTACACCAGTATCATAGAGCTCAAGTCGTGGAAGGGGAAGGCAAATTGTGTTTTCGGTTCTCAACAAGATATAGCCAGGTTAATATTAGATATGTTAGTAAAAATGAAATGATGTCCCTGTATAAAACTGTACATAATATCTGTACGAGATGCACGTTAAAGCGAACTTGAGGTGGTCCCATTTTTCTGTGTGATATTCATAGTCAGACCTGTATTATGACTATGTAAATTGACATCAGCGTAGAGTGACGTTCTGTCTGGGTGTATATGAAGGGAAGGGGTTGTCCAGCAGAAGCGTAGTGCTTCTAGATTGTGAAGGACTCTCATCCACAGGACGGATACGTTCCTGTCAACCGTCGGACAAGTCTCTTTCGGTGGCGATAGCGGCTTCCGCCTGTCCATAATCTGCGGTTCCTTAGATCACAAAATAGCGTTATCAAGCACGGTAACATTTCAGTTACCATCGAATGAAGTGAAATTACTGTAGAAGTCTTGGCAAGCATATTCAGGTGATTGTTTAATGATCCATTTTGAAAGTGGATGTAGTTCAGTCTATTGGATAGCGAGTTTCACCAAAATGATCGGGGTTCGATCTTTGCTAGATTTTATATTTACATATAACAGAAGTTTAATTTTCCCTTATATTTAGCTTTAGATTTGGCTTTTGCTATTTTATGTGACACCGGTACCTTCGATTTAAGAACAGATACATATACAGAATGTTAAACAAGTTTCAGAGACTTTGTGGGGTTGTAGGTAGTGTTGCCAGATTTGTAGACGGCAAATGAGGAACATCTTTCGTCGACATTCAGTTACTCAGGGGGGGAAAAATCAGCTTTTATTGAGTGTGTACGAAGAGAATGTTTACTGGTACGTAATATAACGAAGTCTTGCGTTTGATTACTTTGAGTACAGGTTAGGTGTGCATGGATTATAGGCCTACTAGCTTCGCTTGGAAACGAAAGCTCTGACTCATCTCCTCGCTCAGTTTCGTGCGTTTATATCTGCTTATACCTTTAGCTACTGAACAATGAGAATACAATCGACGTAAAAAATATACTGTCACGTTGATTTGGTTTATTTAAAGCCACTTTATTGGCAGCAGAAGATTATTCTCACAATAAGTACAGTACGATTATTTAGTCCTGACAGTCGCCGGAGATGTGCGCCTGAGTCAGGCGAGTCCATTTAGTTACGCCAAGAGGTGTTTGAGTTAGTCACTCACTTGTCTTCGGAGCGATCGGATGTCATGCGTGCGGTAGAACAGTATGTTTCTAGCACAATTAAGCTATACTGCATTCCCTTACCGATCGCTCGCCCTTATCTCTACTCCGGAGCTCTCCCCACTACTCCTACTACTTTCCCTCTTTCCCGTCGCTGAGCTCTCAGACAAAGTAATCGGTCTGTAAAACGCTTCTTAATTCTAGATAGCCTCATTTTTTGTTTCACAGCAGATATTTCACCCGAAAAGTAAACACCAATGTTATTTTTCTCTTATTAACAGAGTTTTGGATATTTAAATTGAATTTTTTAAAATAAATAGAAAGTGTAAATGAGTTTAAAAGTACATAATATGTTCCTAAAAGGATTGAAATTTGAATATACACGTTTGAAATTGAGTTAATATTGGAATATGAAAAATATATTGTCATCAAAATAAGAAATGTGAAATTAAATTATCTTAAAATCTTAGGTTAAGTTTACGATTTTATTTCAGATTTCGACATTACAAAACTGTTGACAACAGTGGACACTGACAATGAAGCCAAAAGGCCATGTGTCACTGTCATAGTTTTATTCGGTTGATCATGAAGTCAATTTAGGTGAAATGAATGGATATATCTGTTTTGACTTATTAACATTAAATAAAAGTAGTGATAGATATTTTAACATGCGACTAACGCCAAACTTACTTTAATAATAATAATAATAATAATAATAATAATAATAATAATAATAATAATAATAATAATATTACATGAACAGTAATATTTTATATATTGGTAATAATATGGGACATAGACTGAGTTATGAAATTTAGACAATAAATATAGTAAACTGATATAAGTACAAGATATTTGTTTTTTATTTTGTTCAGTGTAGCTTGCTTTCATTCCAAAAATGACGTTTCACGTCATATTTACTACTGTTATTTTATTCTTTCATTTTATTATTTTTCATTCTTGTCTCCAAAATTACACGTGCTACAAAACATATTTAGGTATAACTAACCATACACATTTTCCAATTACTACTGGTAATTTGGAGATTCAAATTATTGTCAATTAATTAAAATTTTCGATGTACTGTCTATGAAATCTATCAGTGTAGCAAAAGGTTATAAGACGTCCCCGTTTCCCGGGGTAGTCCCCGAATTCATATTTTTATTCCCGACTAAAATTTGTCCTCGTAATGTTTCCGGTTTCTAATAAATTTTCCAAAATGTCCCCATTTCTAAACGCGAGTTTATTTTATTAGGCGTACTGCTAAGTTAAGATCGTGTTCTTAGTTTTCCTACACGTTTAATTCATACACTACATTGCTTCATTCTCCTTTCCGATTTAAACAAAGAGTTCTAAATTCGGAAATGGAAACGAAATTGTTTGTAGCTGCAGTAGCATGTTGGATAGGTATCAATGGTAACTCTCTATTACTCAAGCTAAACAAGTCGAATTTTTTTACAGTGTAGCCGTTCTGTATATAATGTAAAAAATGTCAGATCAGCAGCGGAAGAGTTTCTGCTACAGAAGAAATGGCAACAAAAAAAATATATATAAGTGTTGTAGGCCTACTCAAACATTGTGGTTGCTCTAAACTGTACACTATTTCAGAGGTGTTTTAAATCGGTTATTTTACGATTCTTCATCAACTGCTATGGTTATTTAGCGTCTGAATAAGATGAGTCCAAGGTTCAGTGCCGAAAGTTACCCAGCTTTTACTCCTAATGAGTTGAGGGAAAACCCCGAAAAAACCTCAAGCAGGTAACTTCTTGTCCCAACCAGGATTTGATCCCGGACCGGCTCGGTTCACGGTCAGGCAGAATAATCGTTACTCCACAGCGTTGGACTCAAAAGTGTTATTGCAGACAAAAATTACATGTCAGTTGCACTACAATAAGACATTCGTTCCATACCGTAATAAGCATTAGAGTTTCAAGTCCGTGGACTGCACATCTGGTCTGGCGAAGATTTCTGTGAAACAAAGTTGACGTGTTTCAGGACGAAAGGGGAAGCAAATGTTTTCATCAGCTATGAACATAATGTGGACTTAATAACGTTCAAGATTATGTGTAAAAATAGTCTATTCCATGCTGTTGCCATCATAACATTTTTCATGATATGTCATGAATTTACAATATAGCTTGCTTCTGGACAAGACATAACCTATTAAAAAGATTTACTCATCAGAAAGTATGTGTGACTTTGTATCAGAACCGCTATAGACCTACATTTGTGTTTGCAGTAGTATAGTAGGCCTAATTTAATTTAGTAACAATTGGCCAAAAAAATAAATAATAATAATAATAATAATAATAATAATAATAATAATAATAATAACAATAATAATAATAGTAGTAGTAATTGGAAATTTATCCTTTCAAGACATGAAAAAATTCAAATATATTGGAGTAACATTAACAAATATAAATGATATTCGGGAGAAAATTAAACGCAGAATAAATATGGGAAACGTCGGCTATTATTCGGTTGAGAAGCTTTTGTCACCGAGTTTGTCTCAAAACAGATGAAAGTTAGATTTTATAAAACAGTTATATTACCGGTTGTTCTGTATTATTGTGAAACTTGTACTCTCACTCTGAGAGAGGAAGAGAGGTTAAGGGTATTTGAGAAAAAGTTGCTTAGGAAAATATTTGGGGCTAAGAGGGATGAAGTTATAGATGAATGGAGAGAGTTCCGCAATGCAGAACTGTATGCTTTGTATTCTTCACCTGGTATAATTAGGAACATTAAATCCAGACGTCTGAAATGGGGAGGGCATGTAGCACGTATGGGCGAATCCAGAGGTGTATATCGGGTATTGGTTGGGAGCCCTGAGGGAAAAGGACCTTTAGGGAGGCCGAGACATAGATGAGAGGATAATATTGAAATTAATTTTAGGGAGGTGGGATATGATGGTAGAGACTGGATTAATCTTGCTCAGGATAGAGACGGATGGCGGACTTATTTGAGGGCGGAAATGGACCTCCGAGTTTCTTAAAAGCCATAAGTAATAATAATAATAATAATAATAATAATAATAATAATAATAATAATACCAGAAACACCTGTGGACGTGACCGGTTTCTCTGGATTTCAGATAAAGATATGGTAGGCCGTAACCTTAATGTAGAAATTCCTCGCAGTGAAAATGGAAGAGTGATGTATATCGTGTGCAGATAATGTTAACAATATATTATTTGTTTTTTTTTTACTTAAATAAGCCTGAAGATATTTCCAGAGATTATATACATAAGCAGATCCGGGCCATAGCTGCTTAGTATAATTCGTAACTTGTTAGTCTATCGATACGGAATGGGCGCTATTTGGCTTCCTCATGCGGGAAATGTAGGGCAGCGCATGTGATCTCCACTCAACCTCGTGATGAATTTGGGAAGTCATAGTTAAGTAGCGAATTCCTGTTTCATATAACGGCTGAGGAAGTGATCGTGCTGACTACACCTTACCTCTGTACATTTTGGATACCCTTTCATTTCTGTTGAGACATGTGAACGTGGGGCCAGCAGTTGATTGGTCTGTATATCCTGTTGCTCCACGGCCTACATTTACATTTATGTGAACACAGTAGAACAGTAAACTACATAAAAACGATGTGTTGCGTTTTATGTTATTTCTCTATTTCCTTTAGCATGAAGTTTATAGATGATTAGATGACTGTATACCGAGCATATGATTGTCATTATTTTGTGTATTTAGCCGTAGCTCAGTCGGTTACATGACGATTTTTTGTTAAAGATACCGAAGTTCTGTCTCTGACATTTCCTGTGAGGTATGCCTGTTCAGTAGTCAAATAGAGAAAAGGCAATTTGTCGAATATTATTACATACTTTTAACTTGTCTTATTCCCTGCATTATTATTATTATTATTATTATTATTATTATTATTATTTCGTATTTCTAATAAAGTACAGGTACTCCATTTTCTCTGTTCAGAAGCAGAAGAAAAGTAGTTCATCCATTTACGTAAACTAGGAAATATCGCAATTTTGAGTTTAATAATTTTCATTACGATTTTTGTTTAATCAAAATACAGTACAGTATTAACACTTAGTGTTTTTCCTCACGAACTGAGCTATCCATGCGAACGTATTCATTATGCAGTGTATATTATACTGTCTACAACACATTAGCGTACAATATAGAGAACAAGTTAAATTGAAAAATAATCATAATATGGATATTTAAACACAATTTAGAAAATGGTGGCCGTTCATTTCGATACAGGCTTCAGTTCTTTTGTGCATATTATCGCACTATAGACTATTGTACCTAATTCCAATTACCAGTTTCGTCCTTCGTACGAGTAACTCATGTTGAAATAATTCTATAGCTACTCTATAAAAGAGTACCTTACGTACTGTAAATTCAATCTTCACTTCTGCCCGATCCGAAAAGATAAAATTACTCAGAAATGCTATCTACTGTCCGTTCAAGTGGTTTTGTCGCAGGGTCGTAGAAAGGGGGAGGGAATCACGTGACAGTTAATTACTTAACGAGACCCTTTTATTTAAGTTATTTTAAATACTTGTGTAATATTACGTAGACGTCCAATTCCTAACAGAAATTATTGTTTTCAGAAAAGAGCTAAGACAGCCCAGCTACTAGACTTTACAGAGAGCGAACAGAAGCAGGTGGGGGAAACCGGGTTGCGACGTATGCAAACGGACGACAGTACCTGTGCGAAAATATGATTCAATATTGAAAGCTCTTTCGTCACTGGAAAACGCGAACATATTTCTGGAACGTTCTGAACTCACTCAGTACTGCTTACGCGCCCTCGGCTCTGTGTTGTGAACGGTTGGAAGTTTACTAGTAGAAGGGGTGGGAGTGAAGTACATTCAAAAACTCAGGTACAATGAAAATTGAAGTAAAAATAAAATAATGTCCCTGTACAACATGAACCGAAGAATAATAGTGTTTGCAGGGGGGACTGTGAAATTGAACTGAGAGTTAATTGAGAGAAGGTCCGTATCGTAAGACGTTAATGTATTTCGTGCATTCATCACATATTTCTAGCCAATGTAGTAATTTTCTACGTAGCAAGCAATTTCCAATTATATACAGCTACTTTTTAGGAGACGATTGAAACCTGGAATCATTTAAAAATGGCTATCTTCAGCTCTGCAGGGAGATGGTCTTGGTTCAATTCGTTTTTCATTCTTTTGATTTTATTTTTCTGAGATAATTTGTCAGCTGCTTGTCTATGCGGATGATGAGAATATGTGAGGAGAAAATCCACGAACTACTAGGAAAAACACGGGAATTTTACTTGAAGCAAGTAAAGAGATAGGTTTGGAAGTAAATCCCGAAACGACCAAATTATACGATTATGTCTCGGGACCAGAACATGGTACAAAATAAAGAGGTGAAAATTTTCAAATATCTTGGCGCAACAGTAACAAATAGAAATGTCACTCCATTGGTAGTACTAGTGCTAAACTATTAGCCTATTGCTGCTGAGACTATTAGACCTACTACTACTACTACTACTACTACTACTACTATTACTACTACTACTACTACTACTATTACTACTACTACTACTATTACTACTACTACTATTATTACTACTACTACTATTACTACTACTACTACTATTACTACTACTACTACTACTATTACCACTACTACTATTACTACTACTACTACTATTACTACTGCTACTACTATTACTACTACTACTGCTATTATTAGGCCTACTACTACTACTATTACTACTACTACTACTATTACTACTGCTACTACTACTACTATTACTACTGCTACTACTACTACTACTATTACTACTACTATTACTACTACTACTACTATTACTACTACTACTATTACTACTACTACTATTACTACTACTACTATTACTACTACTACTACTATTACTACTACTACTACTACTACTACTATTACTACTACTACTATTACTACTACTACTACTACTACTACTACTACTACTATACTACTGTGCCCAAGGGCAAGTCTTTCACTGGAAACCCAACATTCTCCAAGTTTGCCTATTTTTCGCCTTCCTCTTAGTCTCCGCATAATATCCATACGTCTTAATGCCGTTTGTCATCTGATACCTTTTTCTGATCCGAACTCTTCTCCCGTTCACCATTCCTTCTAGTGCATCCTTCAGTAGTCTGTTTGTTCCCAGCCACACTATTACTGCTGTCTTCCATAAAAGACTCTCAGAACGCATGCTCGGCGACAATTTCTGTTAAACGTCTCGCACGTTTAGCCTACCAGTAGCCTACCGTGATATCTGCGGCCTTAAATATGGTAGTAACTTTAGTTTCTAAAACATGTTTAGAGGGGAAAGTATTTGTAAACAACTTAGAAGTAAATATAAGTGCATCTTACCTGTATTGTTCATTGCGTACTCCTCCGGCTTCCATATATTTTAACATTTTCGTAGATTATTCTGAAGTGCTCGACTAACATCTTCTTGCGTTTGTGTTTGTAAATTTAATAATCTGATTGGCTATGTACTGTATATTTTTAGTAAAGCCATCGATGTAGCTCAGTCGGCAGACTCGCTCGCCTGCTGATCCGGAGCTGCACTCGGGCTTGGGTTGGATCCCCCTTTGGTCTCATTGAATGATTTCTTCTGAGGTTTTCCCCAGCCGTGGGACTCAAGCCGGATGGTCTATGGCGAGTCCTCGGCCTCACTTCATCTCACCCCCTTTGGTCTGATTACCTGGTTGGGTTTTTTCCAACCATAAGGCAAATGCCAGGTAATCTTTTAGCGAATCCTCAGGCTTCACCTTATCTCACTACATCTCGCCAAAATATTGTAAAAATATTGTAGAAAATTGTAAAAAATTGTAGAAAATAACAAAATTGTAAAACTGTAAAAATTGTAAAATATTGTAAAAATTGTAATTGTAATATTGTAGAATTTTGACTTGTTCCTCATCTTAAAGCTTCATTCCTAATGTAAAATCTATGAAAGACAGTACATGAAATGAAATGAAAACGAAACTTGCAAAGTTTTGGAAATGACTTCTCGGATAATTTCCTTCCACATTTTAATAAATTAAAACTATAAAAGCTTTCTACAATATGCTGTACATTATTGCCAAACGATGAGAGGAAGACACAACTTGCACGAATGAGTATTCCCTTCAGTGTTTTCGAACAGTTAGAAAACAATAATAGATTGAATTACATTATGTACGAATAAGTAATCCCTTCTTTAGATCACAACAGACTGAAATAAACTATAAGCACGCAAAGCCCCCGGGTGGAATTCGTGAATCTGACGCTGACAGTTGGGCCATCTTGTCTCAGCTCCTGATAGAGCCAGGTTCCGCTTCGCGGACGAGTAGCTGATAAGCCACAAAAGCCCGGAGCTCCAAAGACCTTCCTGATCAGCCACTCAATCTCAGCCCATGATAAAACCCTTCCTATATTAGCTTCTCAAACCCGTACTATCCTCAAAACTTCACTCCAACCTGTTTTTACTGTTGATAATGATAGATTATATACGTAAGAGGGGAGGTGGAGAGTGTTGGTGGAATGGTAGAGGGAAACGGGAGTACCCCGAGAAAACCCTATGCTTTGTCTACCAAACATTACATCACGAACTGGCCGGGGATTGAAACAGGGCCACTTGAATGGAAGGCCAGCTGTAGCCACTGACGCGGCATACTACAGTCACTACTAGTAATGTAACTTGAGAGATATTGCAGAGTTATGAGTTGGAGAATGGCAACTCTACGTGTGTAAGATTGCACAAGTGACTATCAAATCTATAATACTATTTGTAATTACATGTCCAGGCTAGCAAAATGATGTTGTACAGTAATTTAAGTGAAAAACTGTCTGGCAATAAAACAGAAGATTTAAAATATGCAGTACAACAAGTTTCAATTCCGATAGTTTTATGTTTCTGACAGTCATTCCTATATATCTAGTTACAACATTTTCCTTTGCAATGTGAATAACATACATATCTCGTTTTACTAAATGATTTCAGTGCAAAACTCTATTCGTGTTTTAAATGTATTAATACGCAGGGGATTTATAAAAACAGTGAGTGAGTTTTATAATTGCTTTTTTGTAGTAGGTATAATATTACATAGTTTTAATCCTTGTTTTATATTTGTTTTGCAATACCAATATCCGCCAACCGGAATGCTTATTCCACCCACATCCGTCCAGAAATTCTGTACTCCATGTGTATTTGGAAATATCTTCAGAGACTGAGGGAAGGTGAATGGAATTTCTGATGGATATATATTATAAAATATCTATAGTGGGTTTATATTGTAATATCGAAAAGTTTATCCAGTACTGTTTGCCATGTCTTTACAAAAACATATAACTGTTTAATCTCGAACCAAAACATAAGCTTAGTAAGATATAATTTATTTCATGAAAACAATTCTAGTTTTTTATGAACACTGTGGCATAAAGAAGTTGAAAGCAATGACAAATTGTCCTCTAAAGACTACGTAAAGCCTGATTCAGACGGGGATAGTTTACATGAGTCAAGTGCTTGAAGCCTCTAAACTTGACGTCATATTTGTGATCACAGGGAGACACTAAATTTGAAACCATGTTCCATACGTAAAAAACGCACGCTGAATGTTGTATGCTTAAAGGTACACTGTAACTATTTTTTTTTTTTTTACCATTTTGCGAACCACTTCTACATTTCTTTTGGACACCTTATTTCTTAAGTTTCGTAACAAGTTTCTGAAAAAATTGCCTCTTGTTTAATTTTCATTTTTATTATTATTATTGAAGTTTTCTCACGCCGTATATTCCACGGAAGTTCGTACATCTTATACACTTGTAAAAATAGGGTCTACATATCTATTTTTATTTACTTATTTATTTATTATGACAGGCTAGATGTCAATCAAAGTACCTTCTTCACATAAATTTAATTTATAATTATAGATAATGACTCACATAGACAGCATTTATAAAATAGGTATTAATATATGCGACTCATCAGCAGTAGAAATAAAAGAAATGAAAATATGAAAGAGATGTTGCTTATTGTGATTCAAAAATCAGAAATTTAATAAATCGATAATAAATTGCAGGGCCAAAACAAGGAAAAAGTTTCGATATTTGTCTCGATCTAAAGATATTAAATACCAAATTTTTTCTATATATATTTGGAGGGCTATAAAATGGAATTAGTTTCAGTATTTCAACGGAATTAATATTATTTTTGTTCATATTTTTCTGAAAAATATCATCGAGTAAGTCGTTCTTGTGTCATTGAGCGTATGGGAATCAAAAATTCATCTCTATAATCTAGCTGGGAATTTGAATGGACATGGTATTTTGAATATCTTATAATATAGGAACCTAAGGAAATTATTCTGTATAACTCGATAGAATGAACGTTGTTTTTGCAACGAGGATTCCAAATAATTATAGTAGCATATTCCACTTGCTTCTGACCAGGTGTAGGCCTAACCTAAAAACAGGTGGTTGCTTGAATAATGTTAATGTTATGTTTTATTTAACGACGCTCGCAACTGCAGAGATTATATCAGCGTCGCCGGATGTGCCGGAATTTTATCCCGCGGGAGTTCTTTTACATGCCAGTAAATCTACTGACATGAGCCTGTCGCATTTAAACACACTTAAATGCCATCGATCTGGCCCGGGATCGAACCCGCAACCTTGGGCATAGAAGGCCAGCGCTATACCAACTTGCCAACCAGGTCGACTTGCTTGAATAATTTCGAATTACAAATCCAAGTGATTTGTAAGCAGAATTAGTTATTGTTAAAATGTGGGGTGTGAAAGTTAAATTAATCTTAAATTAGATATAATACAAACATGTGAAGTTTTTGATATTTCAGTCTTAGATTTATTTATAGCAAAATATATACACAAAGTTATTATTGTTTTTTTTTTTTTTTTTTTTTTTTTTGCTAATACATCTTAGTAGTAATAACTTTGTGGATATATGTTGCTATACTTAAATAAGTCTAAGACTGAAATATCATAAACCTCACATGTTTGTATATCATTATAGGACTTATTGCAACAAATACAAAAATTAATTCAAAATTCAAATTTAAATTAGATACCTAAATTAATTAGCTATTGATTTAAACACATCATACACGCGCTCTATCCACAATATCTACTTGCAAGGTGCTACAAGCTAGCATTCATATCAAGAAAGTGGAGGAGTCAAGTTGATCACGTGATGGGAAAGTTGACACAAAAGTTGACGAGTCGTCAACTCAAATTTTGCTTGACCGCCAAGTCACAGCTTGACTGCCTCGACCATATCACACGGGGGAAAGTCGAAGGAAAGTCAAGTTGCTTCAAGCACTTGATTCCTTTAAACTATCCTCGTTTAAATTGGCCTTAATATCCAAAGAACATAGAGGAATGGATAGATTATTGTTATCTTACAAATTTTACCTCTACGTAATATACGTAGTTACTATTCACACTGTGCCTGTAAGAATCCGAAGTCCGTTTCAAAGATGGATATTGTATTGTTCGAACAGAGAGATCAATTTTGACATGAAATATGTGACTTTCTGGAGCGTATTTTCTATTCTACATGCTGTTTTTCCTCCACAGTTACAGTATTTTTATATTCGAAAAATAATTGCTGAAGGAACTATCTGTGAAGGTAACTGATGATAAAGGAGTCGAGTGACTTGAAAAATATTCAGAATGACTTTTAAAACTTACTCACATCATTAACTCCTGCGTGGATTTTCATGAAATTTGTTACACGTGATCGGAAGAGTCTAAAACAGGGATGCAGAACTGGCGAGAGAGGGGTGGAAGCATGGGAAAAGCGTTGGTTCCCTGTCTACAGCCCATCGGCTTTGAATGACGTCTCTGTGGCCCGTACGCGATCACTTAACACAGACAATGAATATAAATCTCCTCCCCTACCGAGTCAATGACGCGTGCGATGAAAGGAAGGGATGAGTGACTTATTTCGGCTTGTGACATAGGCCACAATTGGCGCCCAGTTCTGCAAGTATGATCTAAAATCTATGAAGTAACTTAATGTTATTTAATAATATGTTAAGAATAAAAATGTAGCGAAGAAATCGATCTCAAGTGTGCTGCTTTTCCTAAAACTGGCAACATTTCGGAATATATTTTTGCTTACATTTATTATTGCTCCTATCTCTATCTATAACAGCGGTGACCAAAGCGGGTGTCGTGATTATATCATGTAATCACAAACATTCAAACGAGTACGAGGAGTTTCCTGTGTGTTTCATTCACGTACCGAAGGCAATCAGTGTCGGTATCATGTCGGCTCTACAAACTCTGTGTCTACAAGTAGTAAGAGGTGGTTTCGTAAGGAATGAGAAGGAGAACTTTTTTGTTGTTCTGTCGGACAAAATGTAATATGTTTACTTTGCTCAACGGTTCAATTAGGAGTAACTTATACAGAAACATTAATTGCCACGCTGAATAATGTATTATTATTATTATTATTATTATTATTATTATTATTATTATTATTATTATTACTGACCACTAAGTATGTGTTTCAATAATTCTTCTGTACGTGCATGAATATTGATATTTTTAGATCTTCTCCCTAGAAGAATAAAATTATTAGGTTTTATCTCAATTTTAATCTTCTTAATATTTATTAGTTATTCATTTAATAATAATATTGTAGGAAAACTGATTCAATATTATGTGCCAACGAACTGTTAAACGTCAGGAATTGACATGTCTTAAATCATAGCCAGGAAGAGAAAGATGAGATACGTAAATGTAAGGCAGTCAGCTACCTAATGGAGTTCGAAATATCTCGTACTCTAAAGCCTTTTAATAGAACAGAATTTCTCAAAAGAGTAATGATTAAAATAGCTTAAGTAACTTGTCCATAAGAAGCTTTTAATTTTGAAAAAGTACGAATTTCTCGACCAAGTATCGAGAGAAGAATTTAGAAAATTCCTGATTATATTCTAGAGGAAGGTTAAAAACAGAAGCAAGAAAAATCGTGTATTATTCACTGGCTCTTGATGACAGCAGTGACATCACTGATACAGCAAAGCTTGAGATCTTTATCCGCGGCATTGATCAAGATGGTAGTACAGGAACCACCACTGGTTATAGTTTTTATGCCAAGTACCTTTCCTCCGTCTCCTTACTTCATAGGCTGTCTGTCGCATGTAATCACTGCAGCTCGAGTTTTGGTCACCGCTGATCTATAAGGTTAGATTTATTTAGCTTAAATGGCATAGCTGCAACTCGGGAATAACTATAATTGCGTTTATTATTATTATTATTATTATTATTATTATTATTATTATTATTATTATTATTATTATTATTATTTCAATAATATTGTAAATATTTAATCTCTGCAAAGTCTTTTACTGGGCTGTACATATCTTCGTCATGAGAAAATCAAAGTAATAATATGTAATAGCCTATATAAAACATATCGAATGTAGGAAATATTTCTCTACCGAGAAAATATATTTGACCCAGAAGACAGCTTCACACAAACTGTAAATGAAAATTGATTTCTGTGGGATATTGGAGCTTATTTATCGGGAATCTAACGGGAAATTTCTCCTCGAGGATAGTGTTTTCTTCCGGCAAAAAGGAAAAAGTTTTTGTAGCCAAGGTACTTACTAGAACCATTCAATTTACTCGCTGATGGAATTGGTATATAAGAGACACTGCAAGGTTTACTAAAATTAAGAACTGACGAAAATTTCTTTTCGTTGATGGTTTGGCGGATAACAGTGTTTGGAAATGAAAGCGTTCCAGGGCTAAAATTATCCTTGACAATCTTATTCTAGTATACGTGTGAATTCACAAAGTTTTGTGTGAATATTGGCAATTTAGAGCTATGGATGTTTTTGGCGTGAATACGTCTGTGCGGAAAGAAAATCAGCGTTACGTTAGACGCGAGTGAAATATTTTAAGTTCATGATCCAACGCATAGAAATCTTCAGCTGTAATATACTCGGGAATGAATAGCGTAATGTTAATACAACACACATACTGAGTGAACGGTAAGTAATGTAATTAATTTCAGGCGGCTATTCTTTAAGATATTTCGAACAAAATAGTAATATGCGTTACAAGAGCGGTATGTTGAAGTTTTCATGTTCGAGGAAAAGTTTGAAAAAGCGAAACGTAGTTGAGCTTTTTTAATTTCCGAGAATTGAAAGAAAACATACCGCTCGTGTATCGTACATTATTTTGTGCGAAGATCGTTTATTACATACCTGAAAGAGGAATTTCTAAGTAGTTGCAATGAAATTTCCATCTTGGTTTCTGTTCAATGACGGCAAATTTCCAAAACAAAAATCTTCAACATTGTTGCTTTAATATGTTTTCTGTGTTTACTAAACTCCAGCAGGCCGTGATATACGTCTGTCTTTTTTTCCCCCAGTCTATAAATGCGAACTTAAAACAAACGGTAAAGTTATGTAATGATTTAGTGGATTTGTAGAGTTTACTTAATTTTTTTAAATATTTAAAAACAATAATTAACAGTCCAATTTAGGTGAAATTGCAGAGGTAAGTTTCCAATTCATAATTGTTACTATATTGAACGTCTCTAAAAATAATATGTTAAAAGCCTAAAGCAGTAAAATCAATATGTCACTTAAGCGGTAAGAAGAGGGAAATTGTTGTGTGTGTTAGGTTGGGAATACTGAATGTGGAACTTTAGACTTTCCGCGGATTGGTTTTGTGCGGAAACCAAGTAAATATGCACGATCACGCACAAAAGTTTAATACAATTTTGATCGGTTTTGCTTCCTTTGGACATAAAAATTGTTTTATATGAAATATTTCATAGCGTGTTTTGAGAATGTCATTGATTTAATTTCCAATATGCCCAGTTAATTTAAAAGTGCAGCATATTAGGATAATACTGTAGAAGATTGAACAATTTTAGTTTCTTTCCTTGAAATATGCAGAAATTTGAGCGGAACAAAAGTAACTTTTCGTTCTGCAAAGGAATTTTACAATGTTACATTTGTTCGGATCAAATTTCTGAATATTTATTGCACAAAACTCAAATTCTTTCAAGTCATTCCTTATAACACACTGCTCTCTTAAATTGACTGGGCGTTTTAGGTTTTAAGTCAATGACTATCTCAAAACACGTTACGATATGTTTCACTTAAAACCATTTTTTTCTCGAAAAGGAAGCAAAAACGAGCAAAACTGTAGGTATGCCTATTAAACTTTTTAGTTTGAAATGCCTCAAAGAATAACCCCCTGGAATTAATAAGCTTACGGTTCAACCTGTATAGAAAATGAATAGAAAATAAAGAATTTTTAATAATCCGTATTATTTCAACTACATAAGTTTTCATCTATTTTACGTTAATATTATAGGTCTATGAATCAGTAATATTTTGAAATAAGTTATATTATGTATGAAATGCAGTTATATCGTTTCCCACGCGTTCCTTAAATGAAAGAATGACTGAAATTGGGAGAAAGGGGAGATTATCACTTAAAATGTACACGAAAGTAGTCGCGTCCTGGCCAGGGCTCTTGGTAGCTATCTTAAATATTATGTGGGCTCCTAACCTGAAGACGATCTATTTCACTTCGTTCTCACTGCCCCAATTAAAGGACTTGTCATCCAGTCTGCTGTCAAAAAATCTGAAAGTTAGAATTTATAAAACAGTTATATCACCGGCTGATTTTATGGTTATAAAATTTGGACTCTCACTCTGAGAGAGGAACAGAGGTTGAGGGTGTTTGAGAATAAGGTGCTTAGGAAATTATTTGAGGCTAAGAGGGATGAAGATACAAGAGAATGGAGAAAGTTACACAACGCAGAACTGTACGCATTGTATTCTCCACCTGACATAATTAGGAACATTAAATCTAATCCACATATGTGGAGTAACGGTTAGCGCATCTGGCCACGAACCAGATGGCCTGGGTTCGATTCCCGGTTGGGGCAAGTTACCTGGTTGAGGTTTTTTCGGGGGTTTTCCCTCAACCCAATATAAGCAAATGCTGGGTAATTTTAGGTGGCGGACCCCGGACTCATTTCACCGGCATTATCACCTTCATATCATTCAGACGCTAAATAACCTAAAATGTTGATAAAGCGTCATAAAATAACCTACTAAAATAGACATTAAATCTAAACGTTTGAGATGAGCAGGCCATGTAGCACGTATGGGCAAATCCAGAAATGAATATAGAGTGTTAGTGGGGAGGCTGGAGGGAAAAAGACCTTTGGAGAAGCCGAGACGTAGGTGGGAGGATAATATTGAAATGGATTTGAGGGAGGTGGGATATGATGGTAGGGACTGGATTAATCTTTCTCAGGATAGGAACCAATAGCGGGCTTATGTGAGGGCGGCAATGAACCTCCGGGTTCTCTAAAAGTCATAAGTAAGTAAGCAAATTTTTTAGAAGTAAAAGCTGAAAAATGACTGTCAACTAGTAAAACTTTAAGTGCCTGGGGTAGTTAAGCCAACCGGACTCGAATACCCGCAACAACATAGACAGCTACTACTGCTGCATTCCACAGCATTCTCAGCCGAAGAAGGAAAGCAGCACCACCAAAGACAAGTCCCCGACACTAATGCCAAGGTTTCGTTGTCAGCCGAGGATAATTGAACGACAGAATTTAGAAATCTGAAATGTATACTGGTGGATGGCAGGTACTTAGCCCGTTTCTATCAGAGATCACTCACTCCATTCTGTGTAAAATACTCCTCGTGTTTTCCCACGCTGTCCTTCTCGTTCCATTCTCTAACGATTTAATAGGCTGCATTTAGACTCTTCCGATTAAAAAACTGATGGTTAAATCTGGGAAACCGAAATAGTGATTCTTCGAAATTAATACGTCTGTAATTTCGGTCCAATACTAGGGTGCTATCCCAGATAGTCAACCGACACATTTTCAGGCGGATTTTGTTGCACCTGTAGTTCGTAAACCACACGACATATTCCAATGAAATAAACGGCAATCGCCAGATGGACGAATGTAGCCAATGTGACATTGAGTTGGAGGGGGTGACGTCATCTAGCGATACGTAGCAGGGGAAAGTTACACGAATTGGTTGGTGGCGCAGCAGCCGAGGCAGTGTAACTCAAGACTGCGAAGCGATAGAACGTTCTCAGTGGTGTCAAACAATTCGTAACGAATCAGGCCACAATCTTAATAGGGCAGTAATTAGCAGTCGACTAGTTAAAACTGGAAAAATTTGTGTGTGAGGAGAGAATGTGCAACGCAAAAGGAAGCGGGTGTATAAACAAGGGGTTGCAAACGATAGAAAATGATGGTTGCTGTAACAACCGACATGCTTGCTCTCAATGTTTGCAAAATGGTTGGTTATTCCCAGGAGTCCAAGCACAGCGAAGATATACCGAGTTTTCAGAATATCTGAAAAGAAGTAATATTAATTGTCACTGATGACGTTTACCTAGTCCACACCTGTGGAGTAACGGTCAGCGCACCTGACCGCGAAACCAGGTGGCCCGGATTCGTATCCCGGTCGAAGCAAGTTATCTGGTTGATTTTTTTTCCGGCGTTTTCCCTCAACCCAATACGAGCAAATGCTGGGTAACTTTCGGTGTTGGACCCCGGATTCATTTCACCGGCATTATCACCTTCATATTATTCAGACGCTAAATAGCCTAGATGTTGATACAGGTCGTAAAATAATCCAATAAAATAAAAAAAAACGTTTACTTTATCAGCGACGTATTCACGTCTGTGTCTCCCATACAGTCTTACATCGCTTTTTCTAATTAATACATCCAAGTCGGAATGTCATGATACTGAAAATGTAATTTTAATTGAAGATGTGTCTACAACAAATTCTTCCGAAATAAGATTCCACTGTTAAATTTGTATACTTGGGATACGAGAAACATGTTCCTAAAATCTCTGTTATTCTTGTTGGTAGATTCCGAATAATTGACTACCGAAATTATTGGTACTGGCTTGTTTCCCGAACGCGTTAAAAGAATTGAATTATATTTTAAACTAGCCGTACCCGTGCACTCCGCTGCACCTGTTCAAAATAAATATAAAGTAATTGCATAATTAAATTACGACGTTTGATCCAGGGAACATTCGTGTTTGATAGAAGGATAAATCGTTTAATATGCCACTTAATTTAAATTGTATTTAAATAATTAAAATGCGGTCCTTTTGGTCCAGAGATAAATTATTTGGTGCAATGACAATTCATTTAACATGTTTCTTAATTGTCATTACAAGCAACCATAGTTTAATGAAGGTTGACATATCATTTAGTTTTAATGTGTATACTTCATATTGCAATATGTTTCAGAAGTTACTGTAATAACATTGTAGAATTATGTCCATCTAGAGAAACTACACTTTCCAGTGGTGAAATAATAATTAAACAATTAATTAGCTTCCGATATTACTTCATACAAATACAGAAACATTCTCCTAGGCTATGTTTAATAGCTTTCGATTGTTGTTGTCCAAGGCTCCTTATAGACGAAGTCATTTGTTTTTATTTCTGTACAGCGCCTTAGATGGCGTTGTTATTGTATTTTAAAACTCATTTATCTCATTACATATCAGTCCTATAAAAATTTGGTATAGAATAAAACTTATCGGAAATTATTTTTAAAGAAACTTTTGTTATGTAATATTTTTCATGAGAATCAATAATAAGCGAGATATTTCGATTTATTTAATTCAGGCCCCCTTATAACCCCCCTTTTAAATAAAGTAATTTGAATGCCATATAGCCTAAAATCTAAGCTACAACATACGGGGGGGGGAGGGGCAGAAGTACAGCGACCTGATCCGGAGGAGAGACGCGATGGAGGAGAAGTCTAGGCACGAAACGGTGATAGCCAGTTTGGCTGTTTGAAGATTCGAACGCGTAGGGATTAATCTTACAATAGCCAATTGGCTCTTTGATGAGTTTTCTCAGATCAGGAGACCAGCCAATTGGCTCCTTGATGACTCCAGTGATCTGTACAAGGGGACGATTGAACCCTGCCAGGGCCCGAGTTCGATGTGAACAATAATTAATCTTGAGCCGTCACCAATGTCTGGGGAAGTGAATGCAGGTCCGTGGCCCATTTCTTTTAGGGCTAAGTTACAACTGACTTAATTTATATTCCAATTTTCATATAAATCAGTTCAGCCATTATCGCGTGAAAAGGTAACAAACATCCAGACAGACAGATAGACAGACATACAAACAAAAATGTCAAAAAAGCGATTTTCGGTTTCAGGATGGTTAATTATACATGTTAACACCAATTATTTTTGGAAAATCGAAAATTACCAGACAAATTTTGGCTACAGATTTATTATTAGTATAGATACTGATATATCAACTTAAGAGTAACCTATGACAGAATGGTAAGATCAAATCAAACCTAGAGTTGGAGTAGGATTAATAGCTGAGCTGTGAAGTTTATGGTGATGGTATTGCGTTGTTTGAGCCCTTACTCAGCCGGTTAGCATGACCGGTCAAGTCTCAGTGGGGTCAACTCCAGCACAAACTATAAGCTCCTTTAGCCTTGTACAACGCTATATGCGGCTTTGCTAGCTGGGTAGATCTAATGTAGTAGACCTCAGGTGGATTATATACCGTGTTCAACTATACCCACACAAGTAACTCAGAATTAATAACGTAATATAGTCTTGAAACTTAGTTGCGAGAATTCTGAAACATCCTTCTGCCGAAACTGCTGTAAGATACCTTTTTATCTACAGTAATCTCACTAGAGATTTTGATTCATCTAGAGAAAATCTAAACTCGAGTGGGATTTAATTGACTCGGTAATGAGTTTTGGAATAATATTCTGGGGAAATTCCACAGATAGTAACAATATATTTCTATTACAAAAAAGAGTAATTAGAATAATAGTAGGTGCCAAATCTAGGGAATCGTGTAGGACTATTTTAAAAAAACTACAAATAATGCCCATGGCTTGTCAGTATATCTTGTCATTAATAGTCTTCCTCGTATGTAATCGTGAAAACTTTGTAACTAATTCAACAGTTCATAGCATAAATATACGTCAAAAAATTACTTTCATACTCCATCGGCAAGTCTATCGTGCTATCAAAAAGGAGTACGTTATATGGCAGTAAAAATTTTTAATAGCCTCCCTATCGATATAAAAAATGAAACTCAAAACATAAAATTATTTAGGGCCAAATTAAAGAAGTACCTAATTTCTCACGCCTTCTATTCTGTAGGCGAATTCATGAAATTCAATAACACTTCATGAAATTGATACTAAAACTATGTGTTATACTAGTAGACTATATTGTAAATCTCGTCTGTATATATTTCATCTAGACTGTGACTATAAATTAAGATTTTATAATAGTATTAAGTTTTTTGACTTGTTCCATGTTCTAGCTGTAAGCATGTATGAATACCATGGAATGTTAATAAATACAATACAATACAATATTAGAAGAAAGTATATAAAGATTAGCGGTCTTACTAATAAACCGTGTAAAGTTTTTATACGAGACTTATGCAGCGTTGAAGCAGAAAACGTTACTAATAAACCCTGCATAAGCGATGGATGTATAAACAATCTGTAACTATACAATGGCAATTGCTTTGCAGTAGTTATATATACGAAACCCCTTGTTTAAGCGTTGTATATAGAGAAAAAATGGCCGCCCCTCTAACAGCTGTTACTATCGACTGTCATTTTATGATGATGGATGCCTTGTAACCACAGAAGAACACAGCAAAGAGCACAGAATAAATAGAACCTTATTGCTGTAGCTTGTTCTCTTTGACCAAAATATAGTGTGGTAATCGATCAGAGCCAGTTGTACTATCGATTCTTAACACGGCACACTAGAGCGCTCTACCGGATACAATAGAGAACCTCAGATATTTTATTACCTTTCGTAATGAAGTAATGACGAAACTATGACGTAGCTGCATAACAGTTATACTGTTATACACGACGTATGTAGTGATTATTAGTAAGGAATTTACACACGACTTACAAACGAGCTACTCATTGTATAAGTATAAGAGAGTTAAACGCCTGTATATAGAGTTTTTATTAGTAAGACCGCAAAAGTAATAAATTACTCCATTCAATAAAATATTGACTTACGAAAATACAACTGTCTTCAAATGTGTTATTGTACCATCTCAACATTATAATATTACGCTAGATGAATGCTAGATGGCAGTAGTGTGTTATGATTAGCTGTTTTCTTATCAGTTGTGCCAGCTATGAAATCTTCATTGAACTCTGTAGACGGTTACTAGTCAAGAAGGCTTTTTTGATTCAATTTCATTTTTATTAAAACAGTTGCATTCTACTTCAATTATCCGGATCCCAGTAATCAACGTCACTTGACAGATGATTTTCAATAAATCTTAGTATTAAACAATCTCTGATACGTGACTATCCATAATATCATATAGCAGAAGCTATAACATAACCTAAATAATATAAACAGGTGTTAGAAAAGTTTTAATTAGGGATGATGAAATAAACAAGAAAAGTTTTAATTAACGGTTATGATATAGAAAAATAAACATGAATAATTTTAAAAGCAATAGTTATTGAAAGTACAATTTTCAAATTTGAATGTTTTAGTGGTTGTTGGTTCAGTTGATGTTATATTGGACATTTGCGTAAAAGAATTGGAACTTGTTGATGTACATGGTGTATTCCTGTATGTGTATGGTGGATATGAGATGTCAGCCGCTAATTTTATGACAGATATCAAAATCAAATTTTTTTTTCAAATAGCTAATATCCTTCATTTCAAAGTATATTGAAGATTATTTAAATATAATTAATATATTTTCGAGTCTATATTTTTTTTTCTGGTATAGTGGCAGTGAATTTTTATTTTAGACGGTACGGCGTACCGGTCCAACTACAGCACTTGCAGGGTCGAAAGTTACCCAGCATTTGCTCTTTCTTAATGGATTGAGCAAAACCCCAGAAAAACTCAACCAGGTAACTTGTCCCAACCAAGAACCCGGACCCCGGACAGGCATGCTAACCGTTACTCCACAGCGGTGGACACCAGAGTGCTGCATTGGAGTTAAGTCGCTCGCTTGAACTCGGTCGAGTGTCGCACCCTCGAGTGAGATACGATCGGTCGTGATACGCTCGTAATAAATAGAAGCACAGTACAAGGTTATCTCACCGACATGTCTTATCTTGTATGGAAGGCGACAGATAAGATACACATGTTTTGCTCACACGGTAAAAAATAAGGCTTTATTTTCTGCGTTTATGACAAACGTTTAATGGAACAGTCAATGGAACGTACCAAAACAAGAACATGAAGTTATAAATAAAATAGTATGAAAAACTTCGATATAGGTACAATTGTTATTGCTAATTAATAATTATTTATTCAATATTTGATTTACCAAATATATAATGTGATAGGTACATACACAGTGTTCCGCCTATATATTGCGACAATGTAGAAACGTTTTACAAAATATTATTGATATAGCAGTAGATTAATAAAAATATTAGTACAGAGATAACGTCACAGAAAATAAAATAAAACGAATAATCATGCTGCACAACTGTTACAGATGCAAAGATTGATATACTAATTATTAGAGATTATTATTATTATGATTATTATTATGATTATGATTATTATTATTATTATTACTAGAAAACTTGATGCAGTTCTTGCATTATCGTGATTGTGTTCTCCGTTTATAATAATTACATTTACATTCAATACCTTCTATCAGATATGGCAAAAACAAAAACCTCCTGTGTGGGGAAAAAAAAAAAAAAAAAAATAATTTACCTACAACATTTATATTACATTTTAAAGCAAGTTTTGTAGTTGTACTATGGAGAGGTTAGTTAAACACTGCCAAGTTTTGAAATGAGTTATGTTTTATTTAACGACGCTCGCAACTGCAGAGGTTATATCAGCGTCGCCGGATGTGCCGGAATTTTGTCCCGCAGGAGTTCTTTTACATGCCAGTAAATCTACTGACATGAGCCTGTCGCATTTAAGCACACTTAAATGCCATCGACCTGGCCCGGGATCGAACCCGCAACCTTGGGCATAGAAGGCCAGCGCTATACCAACTTGCCAACCAGGTCGACTTTTGAAATGATAAACATCTATGATGTTACTACACAGTACATCACTGTAACAAGAACGAATGTCTAACGCTCGGCTTATACCGTTCGAGGATTTATCGCTCGTGACAATTTTACCCATCATACATGTGCGCTACCTATCGGATTATGCTATGAACTACTTGGCGCTCGAGCGAAAACGTTCGATGCAGACCTCTGGTGGACACTTTCGTCTAAAGTTTAGCAAAATTCCATAACATGAAAATAGACAAAGATCTAACCTCGGGTTGTATGTAGATTAAATAAATGAGGCGAGATGTTAACGGTGCTGATTATGCCTACGCCTTTGCTTTGTCTTTGCCGACTACGTACTGTTGGTGGTAGAGATACCGATAGAGAAGACTACGATGACGTCATTATAGCAAAATGCCTCACGACCGCTAAATAAAACCTATGGTGAAAGAACTTTGTTAATATAAGGGAAGCCACAGAAAACCACAGAATGGCCGCTTCATAGAAAGTAAAGGTCGAGGCAAGGCTGCATTGCTGGGATCTCTGTGGGATCTTTCCGCCGCCAGAACAGGAGATTCCGCCAGCGAGATTCCCGGTACAGCAAGTAGCTTCACAACACGACCTTGCGTTGCAGTCAAGGCTAATGGAGTAGAAATTTTTATTGCGGGATAATGCCGGCAGTATAATTGTGTATTTACTCTTGTCTCTCCGATGATCCAGAGTGTGAGAGCAGCTGGCATCGACGTGTGTGTTACGTTAGAATCGAAGTCATTCAGAGTATAGGTTTGAGAACCTGTTTTCTTCAGTGGACTAAAACCTGATTCGTAATTATGTAACAACACAATTACATAACTATGCAGGTTGGGATCATCTTTGCTATTAAATTAACTTGTTCTAAACTCTAATTACCATGTGGATGCCTTTCACAACACTCGGGAACACAAATGATGCGTCAGGTAATGTTAAACCGTCAAAGATCATTTTCCGTGCACGCGATTAACTTTCGAATCTTGTTTTACAAAAGATGACAATATTATTAGCTACCTTTCAGTATGTTCTGGCCTGCAATCACTCACAGAAGAGGAACGCTGTTGGAAAGCCAGGAAGAAGATGTTTTTTCTATAAAATTGTTTCTGAATGTTTGTTCACTTCTTGTTTTCTTTGAATTAATATTTCTATAATCAATTTAGAGGCCATTAGATGAATAAATAAATAAATGAATGAATAAATAAATAAATAAATAAATAAACAAATTAATTAATTAATTAATTAACAAACAAACGAATGAATAAGTGAATAAGTGAATAAATGAATAAATAAATAAATTAATTAAATAAGCAACTAAGTAAGTAAATATGTAAGTAAATAAGTAAATAAATAAATAAGTAAGTAAATAAATAAATAAATAGATAAGTAAATAAATAAGTATGTAAGTGAATAAGTAAATAAATAAATAACTAAATGAATAAATAAGTAAGTAAATAAATAAGTAAATAAATAAATAACTAAATAAATAAGAAGTAAGTAAATAAATAAGTAAATAAATAAATAACTAAATAAATAAATAAATAAATTCGACTTACTATTGGGGAAAACCCAGGAGAAAACTCTACCAGGTAATCAGTCCAAACGGGAATCAAACCCGCGCCCGAGCGCAACTCTGGATCAGTAGCTAATAATGCGGGTGGCTATCTTCTAGTGTTAAACATAGTACTTTTTTATGAAAAGAAATCCATCACGATGAACCACATTACCTCTTTCAGTAAAATAAACAGTTGTAAATTCATTTTTTTTTTTTATGATTCAGGTAAATTTCGCTTCAAACCCTGCTTAATTTACAATTAAAACATCATTATCTGCTAAACTAATTGAACGAATATAATGAAAATTTTGAGTTCTAATAGAAAAGAACACAATATGTCTGCAAACGTACATTTAAAAAGTACTGCATTACTCACGGTTACTGAGATATAAAATTTTCTCTTTTTTCTCAATGACTAAAATTATGTATTTAGCAGATGTCTTCGATTGTGACATACATCTCAAGTCTGATTACTACTACTACTACTATTTATGGATGGAAAGAGTGAAACAATGTATGAGGTTGAAACTTTATAAATGCAGACGCGTCGGATAGAGGACAGTGAAGGAAAAAAATATTAAATGAATAAAGATATTTCATGTTTTACAATTTCCTTTAGTTGAGGAAAATGACATTGTACAGGGACATTATTTTATTTTTACAAACATTTTTAATATTAACCTGGCTAAACCTTTGGATTAATGATTGAGACCCGGAAACACAGTTTGCTACCCCCTTCCACGACTGGAGTTCGATGACACTGGCGTAAAATACAAACAAATCACTTTACTAGGTACAGGAGGGAAGAGAAGTAGTTCATCCATTTACGTAAACTAGGAAATATCGCGATTTTGTGTTTGATAATTTTCATTAGGTTTTTGATTAATCAAAATACAGTACAGTTTAAGAATAAGGGTTTTTACTCACGAACTTAGTTATTCATGCGAACGTATTCATTATGTAGTGTATATTATACTGTCTACAGCACATTAGCGTACGATATAGAGAATGAAGTTAAATTGAAAAATAATCATAATATGGATATTTAAACACATTTTTGAAAATGGAAAATAGTGGCCGTTCATTTCGATACAGGCTTCAGTTCTTTTGTGCATATTATCGCACTATAGACTATTGCATCTAATTTCAATTACCAGTTTTGTCCTTCGTACTAGTAACTCATGTTGAAATAATTATGTACCTACTCTATAAAAGAGTACCTTACGTACTGTAAATTCAATCTTCACTTCTGCCCGACACGCACAGATAAAATTACTCAGGCATGCTATCTACTGTCCGTCCAAGTGGTTATATCGCAGGATCGTAGAAAAGGGGTGAATCACGTGATAGTTAATTACTTAACGAGGCCCTTTTATTTAAGTTATTTTAAACAGTTCATAATGTTACGTAGACGTCCAATTAATTCCCAACAGAAATTAATGTTTTCAGAAAAGAGCTAAGAAAGTCCAGCCACTAGTCTTTACAGTGGAGCGAGCAGAAGCAGGTGGGGGAAATCGGGATGCGACATAGGCAAACGGACGACAGTACCTGTGCGAAAATATGATTCAATATTGGAAGTTTTCGTCACTGGAAAACGCGAACATATTTCTGAAACGTACTATAATCACTAACTCAGTGCTGCGGCCTTGGTTCTGTGTGGAGGACAGTTGGAACTTCGTTAGTAGAAAGGGTGGGAATGAAGTACATTAAAAACCTCAGGTACAATAAAAGTTGAATTAAAAATAAAATGATGTCCCTGTATAAAAACGTAAATACATTTATTATTATTATTATTATTATTATTATTATTATTATTATTATTATTATTATTATTATTATTACTATTATCATTATCGTTATCATTACTGTTATTATTGTTATATGTAAACATACTAATTATAAAACGTGAGTAAATTAATTCCAATAATTAGATAATTATTAATTGCATATCTGTCAAAAGAAAACATCAAATTCTTAAGTAGTACATTGAAGTTCTGTGTAAGTGTATACTGATTTGATGAATTCCGTTCTCTATTCACGGAATTCATAAATGTCAACATTTTTAAAATGATTAATCATTGCAAAATGGTTTTGTAGAATGTGTAATGTATAGTTCCGGAAATTGAAGATCTCCGTGGAAAAAGGATATAATATCAGATTTTTTAAATATCTGATTTCAAAGTATTTCTTTATAACAATAATTTATTGTATCCAATGGCTGAATAAACTTGTATCCTTGTTTAGTTGAATGGTTATGCTAGTAAATATAGGTTTACTTAACTATGCCTCTGAAATTTTTTTCCCTTTCTACTGAAACATGAATTACAGTTCTGTTTTACATCCTTATTCCGGAGAGGTCTTGAGTTATATTTATGTATATTTATTATCACTTTACATCTGTTGTCAAAATTAATATTCGTAGCGGACATTGGCATTGAAAATATCTTACTTTTGGTTCTGTTCTTCGAACTTAAATTTTCCTTTCCTCTGTAAGTTAAGCCCTAGATCATATATGTAACAGATAACTCATCGCTATGTTAAATTCGGCAGCACTTTGAAGAAAACAATCGCCAGGATCGCCACCCGTCCGTTGTAAACGAACATGAGATGGCAGTACAGTCGCTAATGTAATTCAAATGGGAATTATGACATGACTCCTTATGTAACAACTAGATGGCAGCGTAGTAAACCTGACAAACGTTGTTGACCTCAAAGCCTATAAGGCCGATCTATCTGGATATATATGATCTAGGGTTAAGCATTTTATCATACTTTCCAAACATACTGTAGCCAAAGATAAATTGTGCC
Organism: Periplaneta americana; assembly: GCF_040183065.1. Taxonomy (NCBI): domain Eukaryota; kingdom Metazoa; phylum Arthropoda; class Insecta; order Blattodea; family Blattidae; genus Periplaneta; species Periplaneta americana. The sequence continues at coordinate 31,611,859 of NC_091121.1, forward strand.
AAAACTACAGAGGTGTGAAAATTATTAGAATAATCTTAATTTTAAAGGTTTTTTATTAGTTCCTTCACAAATATTAATTGAATTGATGAATATTGGTATATATTACTATACTGATGTAGGATATATTTACTACTAACAATGCCGGAAAGCATTGTTGTACATTGGTATTTTTCTTATTTTACAATTGTTATGGGAACTCAGAAATTATTATATTATGTTGGCGGAATTGGAAACATAAAAAATTATATGCACAAAACAGATGTGTACGTTCATTTGAACCTTCACAACAATGTAAACGCAAAGAACAATTTGTTTAAAGCATTTCTTAATTAATTTTTGATGTTTCCAATTCCGCCAACATAATATAATAATTTCTGAATTCCCATAACAATTGTAAAATAAGAAAAATACCAATGTACAACAATGCTTTCAGGCATTGTTAGTAGTAAATATATCCTACATCAGTATAGTAATATTATATGCCAATATTCATCAATTCAATGAATATTTGTGAAGGAACTATTAAAAAACCTTTAAAAATAAGATTATTCTAATAATTTTGACACCTCTCTAAGTTAGGTACCAGTTTTTCATTATTTGATCTACCGTGCAGCGTTAGAAAATAAAAGTTCTTTCTCAGAGATAGAGTTGCGCTGTTCTTGCATTATTGGTACGAAATCTGCTTAAATACAGATAAGTCTCATTAACGTATTTCCAGTAAGGGAACGTTATTTGTAATGTAGTAATGGGCTCTCGTATTACAGATTCATTTATTAATTGAATTGCATACACTAATTTATTCAAAATGGATTCCAAGTTGCGTAATTTCTCCCATAAGCAAACAGCCATATCGTACATAATCTGCAGGTATCTTTAGAGCCCCGCACAAATGCACCGTTAATAATTTTCATTATAATTTCTATTCAGTACGTGAGCTTACTGGGAATAATGGTATAAACTATTAAACACTTCCCATAATTTCAAAATCTGTGTACAGATTTGCAATTAAATTTCGTCATTATAATGAACATTATCGATTTGCCGCGATACGTCGGTACATCATTAAACAAATGAAATCAGTCGTAGTCCGTATAGGGAATGACTACTACATTGTCCTGTTTAATTACTCACATCAAATCTTGAACAAAATTGCTTTATCGAAAAACTGAAATAGCACAAGCATCGCTATAGCCATGCTAGCTATATCGTAGACATGAAACTCGATAGAGAGTTGAGAGAAGTTGGTGCATCGAATTTTCCTTTCCCGTCACCACTCGCTTAACGCTTCTGGCAAATTATAGGTGAAACTTGTTTTGCGTTCAAGATTGCCTTGAACCTGTGACTTACTGGATTTGCATTTTATAACGGCTCACTTTGTTACATGGAGAATGAATTCTTGGAGACGGGGAATGAGAGGTGACACAAAGATCGATTAGTCGAAGTTTTTCAGTTTTAATTGATTAATAATAAAGATGTAATTCTCAGTTAAGAAAATAAAATTTTAATGGCACAGTAGAATTTTGGATTAGGCTGATATTATCTGGTATTTTTGGTGAAAAATGAGTAAATTTTCAAAAAACAAAAAATTCTTTAAAATACTCTGTGATATGTGTGGAATGCATGGCATAACATTTTGTGCGTATTTGTGCTCTTATCGGATGTTGAGTCGCGAGTCGCCATTTTTAAACTTCCTGCGTTATGGATTTTTAAATCACTCGCCCACTTTTATTGTTGTTTCCGGTAAATTGAATTTTCAAAAAAAAAAAAAAAAAAAAAAAAAAAAAAAATTTTTTTCTTTAAAATACTCATTGATATGTGTGGAATGCATTGCATAACATTTTCTGGGTATTTGTGCCCTTATCGGATGTTGAGACATAATTTTTAAACTTCCTGCGCTATGGATTTTTAAATCACACGCCCGCTTTTATCCGTTTCCAGTAGGCCTACCTTCATTTTTTTTGCTACATTTTCCAGACAAAAATGGATATAATTTCTGAACTATTAAAGATAGATGCATGAAATTTAGAATACACATTCTTTAGACTATTAGGAAACTCTTCTCTGTAACAAAATTTTATCAATTGATTTCATTTAAAAAATACGTCCGTTTGTTTGCAAAAAAGGAAATCATAAAATTGTTATTCAAATTTAATTGTTTATTTTAGAAACGTAGGGACTAATATCAAAATTCTGTTGCATACAGTTTGTAGAACATGCTTTTGCAAATATATTTCAAAAAACGGTTTGAATCTATCTTTAAAAACGGTTTAGATATATCGGTTTTAGTACAATCCTGCATTGGGTATACTTTTTTCAATTTTGGGCCCCCAAATAATTTTTTTTTTTCAAAATAAATTTTTTGGTTGAGTTGCTACAGCTACGAGCTCTCTACATACAAAAAATTAATATTTCACACCAAGTAGGAAAAAAGTTAAAAAAAAAACCATCCTCTCCCCTTATCTGAGTCAAATCATGTTGAGTAACGTATAATTTCTTCTTGCATGCAGTTGATTCCTAACCTGTTATTCTGATTCCTCAAATTTTTTAAATATTTGAGTTGGTGTTTCTGTTTTCAGTTCATAACCGCATACTTCAAGAAACTATTGAAACTGTCTCTACACATATATCTTTATTATTTTTCTTATTATTTTTTTGGTGGCTTTCCATTCTAAATTATTGAATCATTTTCATCATTTGACGCTTTGCCAAAACAGTTTCTAATTCCTGCCATTGTCACCATGTTGCAGTGGATACTGAATCTTATTTATGCATGATCAAAGAACAGGGAAAGTTGACCCGGTAATGTCGAAAACGATAAAGGTGAACGTTAGATTGCGATAATTTTCTGAAGAATTACGACTTGAGTGGTACTTATTTCAGCATTGTTAACCGTTATTATTAGAAAGTAGAATGATGTAACATAATTGAAATAGTCAGTAAAGTTCTTTATATGTGGCACTGCATGGAAAACCTCAGCTTAAGTCGGCAGACATAATTTTTCAGTAAAGCAAAATAAGTCGAATCAGGACAAAAAATATCGATTTTGAGGTCTTGATGCCATCTGTCAGAATACTTCATGAACTACATCTAAAGTATAGCTCCAAGACTGCCAACGATGTCGAGACATGTTATATATTAGAGCCCAATTTTGTAAGTTTAAGGCATATGTCACTGTTGATTGTGATTCGTCCTTCGGATGGGGATGTTAAATCTGGCGGCCCCCTTGGTATTATCGCCGCGGCCTCAGGCTTAACATGCCGACATCACACAATAACGTGCGGTGTGCTTTTAAAACATAATTTTACCGACCGATTGTTGCTCTGTTGGTTTCACTCTAAGCGTCACGTTATGACGTCTACTTCCTCGATAAGAATAAGCACTAGTTTGTTATATTGTTAAACGGCTATTATTATTATTATTATTATTATTATTATTATTATTATTATTATTATTATTATTATTATTCTTTAATGGAACCAACACATTAATTACTTTTGTAATAAATTACGTAAAATAGTTTATTATTTTGTTTTATTGAGGAATTACTTGTCAATAAATTTATTACACACAATATATTTAACTTTATTTCAATCGGTAATTATGTATGGAATTATTTATTACAGAAGAAAATAATTAAAATATGTCTTCATAAACCTATTGATTTTCCATCTCAAAATTTGTTTCTAGACTTTAATGTAGGTTACTTAACGTAAGATAAATTTATTATATTGTATTAATAAATTTCATACATAAAAATCGAAATAATTTTGAATTGTATTCTCATAGTTATGAAACAAAAGGTATAGGTTCTTTAAGATTGTTTGAACCAAAATGCAACACTGTTACAGTATTTAATCATAGTAGTAATTTAGGCCCAAGAATATATAACAAATTCATATTTAAATATCCTAATCTTATCAATTCTGATAGTTCTAGTGTTAAATTTAAAAAGTTATGTGTGGATTTTATAAAAATTGAAAAATTGTAAATTTAAATTTATATACTATAATTGCATAGTAGACTTAAGACAAATTGTATTTTACAATTATTAATTTCAATTCAGGAATCCGCCCCTGAGCACGAGTTCTACTCTTTCAGGGGCGAGCTAAAGTTTTTCTGTATGTATTATATTTTATGTTACAATTATTAGCAAAAAAATTATAAATAAATAAATATACGAGTAAGTTGACATTCTGAACTCTTAATAATAATAACTCTTTAATAATAATTTTAATCACACACCTTAATGTTCGTCCTCAGCACAAGACATTGCAACCTCGATTTTAGTCACGTGGATTAGACACATAGGTGTCATTTTATAATGAAAGCAGCTTATTGCTTGCAACATTGAAATTGATGCGAGTGATTGGAGCGGCGACACAAGAAATTGAAAACAATAATACAATTAAATTTCAAAGACCTGCCAAATGTTAAGCATGAGACCGCGGCGATAATACTATTCGACAGGAGTAGACTACGTGCCGGCACCGGATTTCCCCTTCTCTCTTCCTCACCTTCATCATCACCATCCTCACCCATTGCCTACACTACACTTACACGAACACTTAATATATACTCACCCTAGTACTTACTTATTTACTGCTTTTAAGGAACCCGAGGTTCATTGCCGCCCTCACATAAGCCCGCCATTGGTCCCTATCCTAAGCAAGATTAATCCAGTCTCTATCATCACATCCCACCTCCCTCAAATCCATCATCTACGTCTCGGCCTCATCAAAGGTATTTTTCCCCTCCGGCCTCCCAACTAACACTCTCTATGCATTTATGGATTCGCCCATACGTGCTACATGCACTGCCCATCTCAAACGTCTGGATTTTATGTTCCTAATTATGTCAGGTGAAGTATACAATGCGTGCAGTTCTGTGTTGTGTAACTTTCTCCATTCTCCTGTAACTTCATCCCTCTTAGCCCCAAATACTATATCTAGCTAGTTCTTTTGCTACTAATGTTATCCCTCCTGTTCTATAAAGACTAGTTACGTTCAAAGTACCAAATCTTATAAACTTTTTCCTTTGCTGTGGTCGTGCCAGAGGATCTTTCCCATTCCGAGGTTTATTGTTAGGTTTCGAAACAAGCTGTTTATTACGGTGATGGGTTGTTAGCCCTTCGCCCAACCCCCAAGTTGGAGGACCACTCCTAATCGGCTGTCCAAGACTGCTTATTCAATATATTCGCAGCTACCCTCCATATCTGAGGAGTGGATCAGGACAGCACGTTTGCACATCTCCTTTTTATGTTAGGTTAGGTTCTTTTCAAACTGAAATGATGAGTGAAGCGTACAGTTAAAATTACCCTAACCTAACCTAACCTAACCTAACCTAACCTAGCCTATCCTAACCTAACTTAACATAAAAAGGTTAGGTTAGGTTAGGTTAGAGTAATTTTAACTTGTACGCTTCACACGTCATTTCAGTTTGAAAAGAACCTAATCTAACATAAAAAGGAGATGTGCAAACGTGTTGTCCTGATCCACTCCTCATATCTGGAGGCCGTCTCCTCTATCCGCAACCTGAGGACGCGCCATGCCGTGGTGATAGAGACCCACCCTAGTACATGACATAACTCTTCACAGATACACATTATGCATAACGTGGCCGTCCGAAATTGTGTGCAATTTGAAAATGGGTCACAGTCCTGCCATCTATCCGCAGTATGCGGAACCCGGGTCACGCAAAGTGAAGTGGGTAGACATTAGACACACACACACACACACACACACACACAAGATGCAATTTACTCAAAATGCCCAATTTAGAAGTAAAATTTTCAGAATTCAATAAACATGTAATTTTTGTCCTAGAAACATAATTTTTATAATGTTCAGCATTTACTCCTCTTTCCAATACAGTAAAAAACAGAAAATTGATATTTGCCGACTTAAGGTGGGGTTTCACAGGCAACCTCATACGTAGTATTAAATCAATACACACCTGAAATACCACGTTACTGCACAATCTCGCACTTTATGTCCTGTATGCCCATCGGAGAGTATTATTTGTAACATTCCGATAATAACTGCAACGCATGACAAAGAACATTGTATTACATCAAAAAAATTTTGAGCGAATCTGATTGTTGCCAGAACTGAAATGATTGTTCGCGTTTAATGATATAGAGTATCAGATACAAAAGTAGAGGGGGGGATACCAGTTGTAATTGTATTGATATATATTTTTTTATTTCGTTTGCTTAGTATCAAACAACAAAACATAAAGCTAATAATAATCATTGTTAACAAATGATGATAAAATAAACGACAAACTGATTACTGTTTTCCGACGCATCACAAACAACGTATCTATGATAATGATAGTTAATGAATACGAAAACAATTTTTATTGATGGTTTATTACAATCGTTAAAGTTGATGGAACTGATGCAAATTAACTGGCTCCGATATGCATGATATAAACTGATCATGAGAACTCTCGCTCAGTAATTAACATTTATTTTTGTAGCCCGTGTCTCATATATACCTCTCTTCTGCAATTAACTGAATTTGCTAGTATCCATACTGAAGATATTTCTTGTTTTTCCATGAGGATTTCTTAGGAATTAATTCTCTATTTCATGTGATAAATACTTTTCTATAGCACGATAATTTTATTGTATCAATTATTGTGTAATCGTCCGTAAGTAGATTTGTACTGAAAAAGAAATAAATGTGGTTTGTGAGTCGAAATGTGATTTGGACACTTTCTTTCGTGAAAATTTTTGAATGACTGAATACTAGCCGTGATGTCCCATGTTCTGCAAAGACTTCATGTACTGGAGGTAGGACCCTCTTTACAGGGGAGGCTCATGGGTACTTGCTTGGTGAGCCAATCCAGACGAGTTGATATAGTTGTAGCGGATACTGTTAAACGTTAACTAGTCTCAGCACATTCTTTGTTCATTTAAGCGCTGTCCACGTATTACTAACACCAGCTCTTTGACAAACACTAGAGATTAGACTACTATTTACAATATTTAACTAACACATTCACAAACACTGACTTTACTACTTACAACATTTAACCAACACATTAAGAAACACTGACTTTACTATTTACAATATTTAACTAAAACATTCAGAAACACTGACTTTACTATTTACAATATTAAACTAACATATTCAGAAACACTGACTTTACTATTTGCAATATTTAACTAACACATTCAGAAACACTGACTTTACTATTTTCAATATTTAACTAATATATTCAGAAACACTGACTTTACTATTTACAATATTAAACTAACATATTCAGAAACACTGACTTTACTATTTGCAATATTTAACTAACATATTCAGAAACACTGACTTTACTATTTTCAATATTTAACTAATATATTCAGAAACACTGACTTTACTATTTACAATATTTAACTAACATATTCAGAAACACTGACTTTACTATTTACAATACTTAACTAACCCATTAAGAGACACTGACTTTACTATTTGTACTATTTTAACTTGCATGAAAATTATTAATTATTATTAATCTTCATTGCTATCGTCATGATATTTATTTCATGTAATACGTCTAATCATCTGTTACGATCTCCAAGCATTGTTTGTGAGGTCTTTCATCTATTCTTTTTCCTGGCGATATGCATGTAGCAAAAAATCTATTGTGTTATTCTGGAGCGTCCTGTACCTTTTGGACGTTGAAGCCAATAATATTTCATCTGTCCATCCATTCACTCACTCCAATAAGTAATTAATTAATTAATTAATTAGTTCATTCATTCATTCATTCATTCATTCATTCATTCATTCATTCAACTTAGTAGTATTAAGGTCATCGAATCCTCTGTCACGTCATCAGAAATACAAATACAAAATAAGTGATACAAGGAAAGGAAATCAACAAAAAATAAATGTACAAAATGCAAAAAAGAAGAAAAACAAGTAAAGAGATAATACCGCAACAAATACAAATAAAAATGAGCAAGTATATTCACTGTCGGATATTTTAATGATTAATATGTACCTATACCGGTACATCTATGACCGTGGTTAAAATGTAATTTACACGCATCATTCATAAATACAGTACAGATTAATTACACATGGTTCCCTGACACCTCATTTGATCAGAGTTAAGTCTGTGATGGTGTATTTTTTCTACAAAATGACAAAAGACAAACATCCATACTTCTCTTTAAATGATAGTCAAATGCTTAAAAACGACTGCACTTACTCCGGTCTGCATGGAAACGAACGCATGCTATAAGTATATTTTTGTGTTATTTTTCTTTGCCTTTTGCTTTTTGACGCTGTTATGTTTTTGGATTGCATTTCCTTGTTTTTTTAGTGCTATTCGATATAAAATAAGATATAAAAAAATTAAAATGATTTTACTCCAACATTAATATGAATTATTGATAGACTGAATTACTAGATAGAAATATGTAATAGGAAATAAATTATGGAATATGCATAAAGTAAAAGGATTATCCATAGATTACCAGGAGATTATTACGAATGTGAGTGCAAATTCCACGTGCCCAATTATAGCTAGCTGCTAGGGAACTGTGCAATATTCTAAAATCTCTCCATAGCCTTTCTTCGTTCTACTTGTGACCTAAGAAAGTAGATGCCCTGTTCTCTTTTAAAGTACTAAAAATCAATTTCACAGAATCGTAATGCTGTAAGCAGCTGTTCATTAGGTGAAGTGGGACTGTTTCTGTCTTTTTGTTGTAGGAAGTGATTTATCTGTTGCAGAAACGAAAACTCTCCTGAAATTTTCCGTCGCCTAATACCTCTTAAGTATTCTCTTCTTCCACAAGCACAACTTCACAGTCGACATCATCCCAATCAATTAATCCGAATACAATAATAATAATAATAATAATAATAATAATGATGATTTATTTTAGCTGGCAGAGTTAAGGCCGTAAGGCCTTCTCTTCCACTCAACCAGTAAAAGTATATATACATATGCATGAACTTACAAAGAATTCAACAATTTGATTTAGATGAGAGTTACATGTATACAAGAGTTATTTACGAATTAAACAACAAAATACTATGAACTATTAATTAAACACTGAAATAAACTGTGTAGCGGAATTAAGCTAAAATACATAGAATGTTAATATATTTCAAATAATATTAGATAATAGAAAAAGATTTTTATGAGACAATTTTGAAAATACAGCACTATCAGGATGATGTCTAAACAAAGAAGTAATCGTTTTCTTAATCAGCTGCGAATATGATTACATTTTTCTTCATTAGGTCTCCTAATCACTGATTATTATTTATCTCTTTGTCCACACCTGTGGAGTAACGGTCAGAGCGTCTGGCCGCGAAACCAGGTGGCCCGGGTTCGGATCCCGTTCGTGGCAAGTTACCTGGTTGAGGTTTTTTCCGGGGTGTTCCCTAAATCCAATACGAGCAAATGCTGGCTAACTTTCGGTGCTGGACCCCGGTTTCATTTCACCAGCATTATCACCTTCATCTCATTCAGACGCTAAATAACCTAGATATTTATACAGCGTCGTAAAATAACCCAATAAAATAAAATAAAAAATAAATTTATCTCCTTTAACCGCTGGAATAGAACCGATTAGAGATTACTGTGGTTGATCTTCTGTTTAATTGCTAGTCGACATTGATGCACCGTAAAAATTCTAACCAAAGGTTAAGTTCGCAACTTAAACCGGTAGTTGCACTAATCCACTTTGATGCCAGTGGACTTTGGCTTTGTTAGCTTCTCATTCCTTGACGGCCATAAAGAGATTTGATTTTGGACTCTTACTTTTGGACTCTTTTCTATTGGTTTTGGATCTACCGGAGTGTACGATATAGGGACTATTTTTTTTTTTTATATTTGAGTCCACGTCTGTGAAATAACGGTTAGAATGTCTGACCGTGACACTAGCGGGCCCGGGTTCAAATCCTGGTTGTGGAAAGTTACCTGGTTGAGGATTTTCCGTAGTTTTCTCTGAACGCATTAAGAGCAAATCCGGGACAAATTTCGGCGCTAAAACTTGGATTCAATTCTCTGACATTTATAACCTTGTCTCACTCAATCTATACATACCTCTTCATAGAACATCTTGTTATTCATCATCTTTTACAGTATCCACCTCGCGTCAATGGAATTTCTTGTCACAAAGTATTAGGGGCTGCAAGACAATAAACACCTTTAAAAACAGCTTAAAAGATACCCTTATTAGCATTTCACTCCAATCTTACTGATTTAAACTATCACTGACTACATTGTTACTTCATTCTTTAGACATCATCCTGATAGTGCTGTATTTTCAAAATTGTCTCAAAATAATCTCTTTCTATTATCTAATATTATTTGAAATATATTAACATTCTATGTATTTTAGCTTAATTCTGCTACACAGTTTATTTCAGTGTTTAATTAATAGTTCATAGTATTTTGTTGTTTAATTCGTATATAACTCTTATATACATGTAACTCTCACTTAATCAAATTGTTGAATTCTTTGTAAGTTCATGCATATGTATAGGCCTATACACTTTTTGCTGGTTGAGTGGAAGAGAAGGCCTTACGGCCTTAACTCTACCAGCTAAAATAAATCATTATTATTATTATTATTATTGTTATTATTATTATTATTATTATTATTATTACCCATCGTAGATGATAAAGCGTCGTAAAAAAACAATATTTTACTGTTTTAATTGATGACGTAATATGACATTAATATCGTGTCTTTGTTTTGTCTTCTGTGAAGAAAAGTCACTTTGCTTATTCTGTCATTGTTAATGTGATTTAACTGCTGTTGAGAGCGCCATAGTTGTGTTGTCTGGAGACTAAATACATGATGTGGTGAATAAGGGTAACGCAGCGAATTGCCTAGAGATCTTTGAGTTGTCAATGAAGACTAATTAAGTCCACTTTATACTTGAGAGTGAGGAAACGTCCGATCTAAGTGTAAGTTATATTGCTTGATGATGATGATGACGATGATGATGATTATTATTATTATTATTATTATTATTATTATTATTATTATTATTATTATTGAAGTAATTCCATTCTTGTTTAGTCAACTGTCCGAAGACATGTCTGAATCTTACAAGTAATACCAGCATGGCACACAATTATGAGGCAACTACGCCAGGAGATAATGGAATAGGGTGGCCAGTTCATTTCCCCCTCCATTGCATACATCGCTGACTAGTAACATATTACACTAATCAGACTTCACATGCGTATTAACAATTGTTCTTCCTCTGACACATATCGACAAGTGAGATGTACTGCCTGATAATAGATGTACATATCAGCCAGAACCTCAATCAGATGTAGGCATTCCATTAAAGAAAATGATTAAATTATTAACTTTGTGTTGCGTAGGTAAGTCTATAGAGTAGTTGAAAGTTGTGAAGCAGTGAAAAGTTTTCAATTTCATTACACGACTGAAAAAAAAAAAAAAAACCTAAAACTTCACCAACTCATAACCTCTAAGTAAGGTTCAAATCTCATAAATTGATGTATCTTTGACTCATTCCATGAAGTCTTATGAGTGTAATTATGTTTTATATAATTATTACAATAACCAGTGCTCTAATTTTAAATACCTTACTCTATGCCGATGATCAAGTCATAATTTCCAATTCAGAGGATAATTTATAAAGAGGATTATATACATTAAATAAAATATTAAAAGATTTTGGGATGGAAATTTCAGCACAAAAATCAAAAGTAATGGCATTTTTAGGACAAGACCCAGTCAGAAGTAAGATAATACACAATAACCAATGCCTCGAACAAGTACAAAATTTCAACTATCTGAGTTGTGAAATACCTACGTACTTACTTACTTACTCACTCACTTACTTACCTACTTACTTACTTACTTACTTACTTACTTACTTACTTACTTACTGGCTTTTAAGGAACCCGGAGGTTCATTGCCGCCCTCACATAAGCCCGCCATTGGTCCGTATCCCGAGCAAGATTAATCCAGTCTCTACCGTCATATCCCACCTCCCTCAAATCCATTTTAATATTATCTTCCTATCTACGTCTCGGCCTCTCCAAAGGTCTTTTTCCCTCCGACCTCCCAACTAACACTCTATATGCATTTCTGGATTCGTGAAGTATCTTATCAAAATGAAAAAGATGTTAACAAGAAAATTACCAAATTTACACAAATTCTAGGAATAATAAACAACACATTAAAAGTTAAATTAGTACAAAAATCTACAAGAATAAAGATATATATTACACTAGCATTACCCTGCCTTTTATACGTAAGCGAGATTTGGACATTAAAGAAATTGACATGAACAGAATCAAAGCAACGGAAATGAAATTTTTCAGGAGGACAGCAGGATATACTCTTTTAGACCGAAAAAGGAATGAAGAAATTTTAGAACAATTAGAAGTAGAGTCAGTAGAAGAAAAACAACAGATACAAATTAAACTGGCTAGATCATGTAAGAAGAATGGAAAATTCAAGAATCCCAAAAATTATGATTCAGTAAAAACTTAGAGGACATCGTCGACCAGGAAGACCTTTTAGAAGACTGCTAGATGGGGCCGAAACAGGTCTACAGAGTTTCAATGTACCGAAGTACATATGATATTTCCATGCAGATATTCTGGTTTATCATAATATGAAAGAGTAATGGAACGGAGAAAAATTCTCTCCGGCGCCGGGATTTGAACCCGGGTTTTCAGCTCTACGTGCTGATGCTTTATCCACTAAGCCACACCGGATACAACCCCGACGTCGGACAGAATTGTCTCTGATTGAGTTCCAACTCTTGGGTTCCCTCTAGTGGCCGCCCTCTGCACTACGTCATAGATGTCTATGAACATAGGACCGAAGTCCACACATGTGCTGAGGTGCACTCGTTATGAGTGACTAGTTGGCCGGGATCCGACGGAATAAATGCCGTCTTAAATCACTTCGTGATTTACGCATATCATATATTATTTCAATGTACCGAAGTACATATGATATTTCAATGCAGATATTCTGGTTTATCATAATATGAAAGAGTAATGGAACGGAGAAAAATTCTCTCCGGTGCCGGGATTTGAACCCGGGTTTTCAGCTCTACGTGCTGATGCTTTATCCACTAAGCCACACCGGATACAACCCCGACGTCGGACAGAATAGTCTCTGATTGAGTTCCAACTCTTGGGTTCCCTCTAGTGGCCGCCCTCTGCACTACGTCATAGATGTCTATGAACATAGGACCGAAGTCCACACATGTGCTGAGGTGCACTCGTTATGAGTGACTAGTTGGCCGGGATCCGACGGAATAAACGCCGTCTTAAATCACTTCGTGATTTACGCATATCATATATTATTTCAATGTACCGAAGTACATATGATATTTCCATGCAGATATTCTGCGTCATCATACGATGAAAGAGTAATGGAACGGAGAAAAATTCTCTCCGGTGCCGGGATTTGAACCCGGGTTTTCAGCTCTACGTGCTGATGCTTTATCCACTAAGCCACACCGGATACAACTCCGACGTCGGACAGAATTGTCTCTGATTGAGTTCCAACTCTTGGGTTCCCTCTAGTGGCCGCCCTCTGCACTACGTCATAGTTGTCTATGAACATAGGACCGAAGTCCACACATGTGCTGAGGTGCACTCGTTATGAGTGACTAGTTGGACGGGATCCGACGGAATAAATGCCGTCTTAAATCACTTCGTGATTTACGCATATCATATATTATTTCAATGTACCGAAGTACATATGATATTTCCATGCAGATATTCTGCGTCATCATACGATGAAAGAGTAATGGAACGGAGAAAAATTCTCTCCGGCGCCGGAGAGAATTTTTCTCCGTTCCATTACTCTTTCATCGTAGGTCTACAGAGGCCTAATTCTTGAAGGATGATGATGATGATGATGATGATGATGATAATTATTAATACTTCCCCTGAGCTAATCGACATGGGACCTGTCAGTCTAAGATTACATTAGCAAGAAATGAAAAATTGTCAAATAACCCGGAAGCAGGAAGTAGCGCCAAAATTACGTGTGCCGTAGTCACTAGGATCATATTCGTCCCCTCTTTTCAGTGTGAGTCAGCTGATGTGCACATTGCATGATCTTTTTTTTGTACGTTTTGTCTTTTAGTTATTAATGTTCGTATGTCTTGTCAGAATTCCTAGGGGAACAACATGAAATCGTATATATCTTTTATGAAACTCCAAAATGTTGATGACAAATTTTGTACACAATTCAATTTATGAATGTCAGTTATTACCAGAAAATATTTTGTTTCCCTATAGGCCTAATCAATAATTCTATTGTTAGTAGTACAGAGACAACAATCCAAAAGTTCACATTATACTGTATCTTACTAGAATAAGTGAATGTTTCTTACAGGAGATTTAAGTGAACGTTGAAACCAAATTATTAGATACTAGCCGTACCCGTGCGCTCCGCTGCACCCGTTAGAAATAAATATAAAGTAATTACATAATTAAAATAGGACATTTGATCCAGGGAACATTCGTGTTTGATAGAAGGATAAATCGTTTAATATGTTACTTAATTTAAATTGTATTTAAATAATTAAAATGCGATCATTTTGGTCCAGAGACCACTCATTTGGTGCAATGACAACTCCTTTAACATGTTTCTTAATTTTTATTACACGCATCCATACTTTAGTGAAGAGTGACATATCACTTAGATTTAATTTGTATACTTTATTTTACTTGCTATATGTTTCCATTGAATTATGATGATAACTTAATTTTAACCCTTGTTTTCTACGTATTCAGTAAATGGCGCTTGGCCCACTATGGTTCTGAAGCCTTCAAATAACTTAAATAACTTAAATTATATTATATTATATTATATTATATTATATTATATTATATTATATTATATTATATTATATTATATTATATTATATTATATAAAAATGTGTTGATAACGGATGTACACCGATAAGTAAGTTTTTAAATTGTTATGGGGGCTCTTGAATCTCAGGAGGAACACATTTACAACAGCGCAACATAATCTGCTTGGCTCATTGCCCAATTTTTTTGCATTGCATTTAATGCATATGTATTTTATGTATTTTAACACGATTCAATTGAGCATAGTTAAAATTTGGATTATAAAATAATGGAATGCTAAGCTAACATATTATTACTGCATACTAAATCAATACACTCTTGTGGTTCGTTAATTCTCTGAGATAAACATTATTTTAAGAAATACGGGAAACGAATACACAGAATAGCCTATCAAGTTGTTTGTGCACAAGAAGCTATTTTAATCTTACCTGTCCTCAATTCACTCCGAAGTTACTGTAATAACATTATAGAATTATGTCCATTTAGAGAAACTACACTTTCCAATGGTGAAATAATAATTAATTACACAAATCTGTTAATTTAGCTTCCGACATTACTTCATACAAACACAGAAACATTCTCTACAGAGCTATGATTCATAGCTTTCGATTGTTGTTGACCAATGCCCCTTATAGAATAATTCATTTGTTTATTTCATTACACCGCCTTAGATGGCAGTTATTTTAATTTTAAACTCATTTATCTCATTAAATATCAGTCCTATCAAAATTTTTAAAAGAATAAAACTTACCGAAAATGATTTTGGAAGAAAGTTTTGTTATGTAACATTTTTCATGAAAATCAATAATAAGCGAGATATTTCGATTTATTTAATTCAGACCCCCTTATAACCCCCCCTTTTAAATAATGTATTTTGAATGCCATATAGCCTAAAATCTAAGTTACAACGAACTTAATTTATATTCCAATTTCAACATAAATCGGTTCAGCCATTATCGCGTGAAAAGGTAACAAACATACAGACAGACAGACAGACAGACATACAAACAAAAATTTCAAAAAAGCGATTTTCGGTTTCAGGGTGGTTAATTACATATTTTAGGACCAATTATTTTTGGAAAATCGAAAATTATCAGAAAAATTTCGGCCTCAGATTTATTATTAGTATAGATATAGATAACGATGAAAAGCGAACTTGATATTGTTTAATGTAATAATGTAACTAAAATCATTTTTATATGCTGAGAAACATAGCAATTTGACTTGTGACAATTTAAAAATATGATTTCAGCCAATGAAAAGCATAACAAAGACATTCAATTTCAGATAAATGACTTCAACGATACATACGTGTTCACTTATTGTATAGCTATCACCTGTGTTCAATTTTGTTTGCTTTTAACATGTCACCCGAAGTTGACTTTTGTGCGAGATCGTGCGTATTTGCTTGTTTTCCGCACAGATCCAATACGCGGTAAGTGTGAAATACCACATTCAGTATTCCCAACGTAACACACATAACAATTTCCCTCTTCTTACCGCTTAAGCGCGACATTCATTTTACTGCTTTAGGCTTTTAACATATTATTTTTAGAGACGTTTAACATAGTAATAATTATAAATTGGAAACTTACCACTGCAATTTCACCTAAATTGCAATGTTAATTATTGTTTTTAAGTATTTTCAAAAATTAAGTAAAGTTTACTACTCAACGAAACATATTGCATTCCTGATACAAGTAACATTAAGGAAGCAGTGAAAAAATCAACAAGATTCCAGATGCCGATGGTATTACTGCAATATGTTATATAAATAATATTGTTAAAATATTAAAATGAAAAATAAATTATTACATAACGTTACCGTTTGTTTTAAGTTCGCATTTATAGACTGGGGGGAAAAAAAGACTGACGTATATCACGGCCTGCTGGAGTATAGTAAAGACAGAAAACATTTTATAGCAACAATGTAGAAGAAAGATATTTTGGTGTTCCGAAGTTGGCGTCATTAAACAGAAACCAACATGGAGATTTCATTGCAACTAATTAGAAATTCGTCTTTCAGGTATGTAAAAAACGATCTTCGCACAAAATAATGTACGATACACGAGCGGTATATTTGTTTTCATGTTCTCGGAAATTAAAAAAGCTCAACTACGTTTCGCTTTTTCAATCTTTTCCTCGAACATGAAAACGTCAACATACCGCTCTTGTAACGTATATTACTATTGTTTATGTCGAAAACATTCGTGAAACATAACTTGATGTGATCAGTGAAATATTTAATTTAATGTGATGTGATAGAATTCATTCTGTACTTACAGTTCGATAAGTTTCTGACTGAAACCTTATAACCTTTTTTATTATACTTCCAACTTATCTGAAACTAAACATGACTTTTAGGCCCAATTGTATAAATCTCCCTGACTAAAGATCAACTTTGATCGAAGATCGAAAAGTGAACCGAGTTCAGACACTTCTTCTATTGTATAAAACTTTCCTGCGATCAAATTACCTTGGTTCAAATGCAATCTAAGTTCACGTGAAAAGGATTTGGCAACATCGAATAAACAGGTGAAAAACGTGATGCGCGGACAGGTTTGTTCAGTGTTGCCAATCTAGCGACTTTAACTCTTTTTGAACAACAATTTCTTTTAACTTTTATATTGCTTAAATAGGAATTTAGCGACCTTTTTAGCACCCCATAGTGACAAAATTTAATCTTTCTTTGTCGATAATGAGAAATCTAGCGACTTTACAACTACTTTTTGGCGACTTTCCGTACACTCTGTTGGAGACACTGGTTTTTTGTGCAATGTAAATAATGGCTGACAATAAGAAGAAGGTTACTGTTCTCCGAGTTGTTATCATGTTATGGTGTTTGATAGTGCTAAACATAATAAAGCTTTATAAAACGACAATTTTCGTTTAGTAATACAGTTAATTGAAAATTTATGAATGTACCTATCATATCCGTTAATAATTAATGGTTGTTATAAACATAATATAATTATAGGTTATGTTATTTGATACTGCTGAACACGATAGATCCTTATAAAATATAAGATTGTTTGTGTATTAAGGCAAGAAATTGAAAGAAAAATAAAAATAAATGTACCTATCATATCTATTAATATTAATAATAATGGATATTTTATTTGCACAATCTGTCACTCGTGTATTTCAAACAGAAAAGAAATAACTGAACTTGGATCATCTAACTTAATCGGAGAAATTTCTTCAGTCAAAGTTGACTTTAGTTTGAGACAAATTAATCTCAGATTAGACTTTATACAACACAAAATTCCAAGTTCAGCTGAAACAAGGATCAATTTAACCTCTGATCTAAGATTAAATGGTTTATACAATCGGGCCTTAAACTTCCTTCTTATGGTTTAAAATGTTGAACATTGGTGATATTTAAACCACTATGTATGATGTATTGAAACTACTCCTATTTTTTCTGGTTTGTTTATCAGACCTAGTGAAATAACATATTAAAATAGTATACTATTGAAGGTTTTGATGCCTATTTATTAAACTATTTTTACAACAGTATTTTACTAGGACATAGAATATCTTTGCAATCAAAATTTTCGAGTTACGATACTATTTTACTGGGAGTGCGATATGTTCTTATAAATGTTTCTGGAAAGACGACGTTTCAAAGGTTTGGCTGCCCACTTTATGAGACAAAAAGAAAAGGAAAAAAGAGATAGTCGAACGGTGTCGTTGTTACAACCGGCTATTAAATTTATTGATGAAGTCACTTAAGATACAAAGAAATCAGATGGTTAACATTTAAGCTGTTCTTGCTTTATGAATCTATTGATAATTAACTTTAAGGTTAGCAAGGATTTGAGTGTGTTCGGTAAAATCGCTGCAAGGCTTAGAACAGCCGGTGGATTATAATGAATTACAGCGTAACAGGTAATTCAAAGGAAATCAGATACGACCCATTTCACTGTACTACCTCAAGTCCGCCTGCGGTGATGATGAAACTGCCGAAGCGAACAACAACGGGTTGCAAACACTGAAGTTTAGGAACGAGGGTATTCCTCTTTTGTCAGTAAAAACAAGCAGCAATATCTCAACTTTATCACCACTGCGTCAAGTGTTCATAGTCTCCACGTACCAGTACAATGGTCCTACTTAGTCGTGTAAATGTTATTAATTTTAAATGAATTTCTCGACATGTTACTTTTCTATTAGGGAATCTGGAGGGTGTCAAATTTGAAACTTTCTCTGGCACGCAAGCATTCTCTTCCTTCCGCCATGTCCATAATCTCAAAACAAGTAGCCTACTTACACAAATTTTGGCCACTCGAGCGCAATTACAAGGGCTGTCCAGAAAGTAAGTTTCCCTGAGACCATTTACAGAAAGAAAACACAATTTCTTGGAAAGATTTATTGCAACAGATACAGCAATTGTTGAGTTATTTTTCCACATATTCCACACCGGAATTGAGACATTGCGAGAAAATCCACAAACGATTAGGGAAAATACGGAAATTTTACTGGAAGCAAGTAAAGAGGTAGGTTTGGAAGTAAATCCCGAAAAGACAAAGTATATTATTATGAGTCGTGACGAGAATATTGTACGAAATTGAAATATAAAAATTGGAAATTAATCTTTTGAAGAGGTGGAGAAGTTCAAATATCTTGGAGCAACAGTAACAAATATAAATGATACTCGGGAGGAAATTAAACACAGAATAAATATGGGAAATGCCTGATATTATTCGGTTGAGAAGCTTTTATCATCTAGTCTGCTGTCAAAAAATATGAAAGTTAGAATTTATAAAACAGTTATATTACCGGTTGTTCTTTATGGTTGTGAAACTTGGACTCTCACTTTGAGAGAGGAACATAGGTTAAGGGTGTTTGAGAATAAGTTGCTTAGGAAAATATTTGGGGCTAAGAGGGATGAAGTTACAGGAGAATGGAGAAAGTTACACAACACAGAACTGCACGCATTGTATTCTTCACCTGATATAATTAGGAACATTAAATCCAGACGTTTGAGATGGGCAGGGCATGTAGCATGTATGGGCGAATCCAGAAATGCATATAGAGTGTTAGTTGGGAGGCCGGAGTGAAACAGACCTTTAGGGAGGCCGAGACGTAGATGGGAAGATAATATTAAAATGGATTTGAGGGAGGTGGGATATGATGATAGAGAATGGATTAATCTTTGCTCAGGATAAGGACCAATGGCGGGCTTATGCGAGGGCGGCAATGAACATCCGGGTTTCTTAAAAGCCAGTAAGTAAGTAAGGAATTGAGACATTTGTCATACCGTGAGACCTATTTTTGTATCCCTATGACGTAGAAAACTTCCGCTTGGGATCGGAACCAGTGTGTGATAGCCGTTTGCACCTCTCTTTTCGATCCACTGTACGACAAATGTTTCGTTTCCTATGGGGTATATGTTAAAAAAATAGCTGAATAGTTGCTGTATTTGTTTCAATAATTTTTTCCGTAAAATTGTGTGTTCTTTCTATAAACGGCCCCAGGGAAACTTACTTGTTGGAAGACGCTCGTAAATTGTGCTCGAGTAACCAGAATTTGTATAAGGACTTCTTTTAAAATCATTCACATGGTGAAAGAAAAAAGAAGTAACTTTTTTTATTTGCCACCATGAGAATGTTTGCTTTAGACATTTTTACTAATACAACTACAAACTATATTTATTGCTATGGTTAATACAAAGACTTTACAACGTCACTAATGATTTTACAGTGACTAAAACAATTCTGTAGTGATTCCCGCTACTGTAATGGCTACCGCGACGACGACTACTACTACGACTACTTTGACGAATACTGCGGCTACTTCGACTACTTCCATGAATACCTCAGCTTTCACGACTACTTCAGCTACTATGATAACTACTTTCATATATGCCACGGCACGTTTGTCGAATTATACCGCTATTTTCACGAATAATACGCTTACTTTCACGACTAATACGGCTAATTGCACGACTACTATGGCTACGTTCACGACTATCACGGCTAATTTCACGACAGTCATGGCTAGATTCAATACTATAACGGTTACTTTCAATGCTTATACAGCTACTTTCGCGACTATTACGGCTACTTTCGCGACTATTTCGGCTACTTTCGCGACTATTACGGCTACTTTCGCGACTATTACGGCTACTTTCGCGACTATTACGGCTACTTTCGCGACTATTACGGCTACTTTCGCGACTATTACGGCTACTTTCGCGACTATTACGGCTACTTTCGCGACTATTACGGCTACTTTCGCGACTATTACGGCTACTTTCGCGACTATTACGGCTACGTTCACGATTAGTACGGTTACTTCCACGACTATTACGGTTACTTTCACGACTATTAGGGCTACTTTCACGACTATTATGACTACTTTCAGACTATTACGGCTACGTTCACGATTAGTACGGTTACTTCCACGACTATTACGGTTACTTTCACGACTATTAGGGCTACTTTCACGACTATTATGACTACTTTCAGACTATTACGGCTACTTTCACGATTATTACGGCTACTTTCACGACTATTACGGCTACTTTCACGACTATTACGGCTACTTTCACGACTATTATGACTACTTTCAGACTATTACGGCTACTTTCACGATAAGTACTGCTACTTTCACTACTATTACGGCTACTTTCACGATTAGTACGGTTACTTCCACGACTATTACGGTTACTTTCACGACTATTAGGGCTACTTTCACGACTATTATGACTACTTTCAGACTATTACGGCTACTTTCACGATTATTACGGTTACTTCCACGACTATTACGGTTACTTTCACGACTATTACGGCTACTTTCACGACTATTACGGCTACTTTCACGACTATTACGGCTACTTTCACGACTATTACGGCTACTTTCACGATAAGTACTGCTACTTTCACTACTATTACGGCTACTTTCACGATTAGTACGGTTACTTCCACGACTATTACGGTTACTTTCACGACTATTAGGGCTACTTTCACGACTATTATGACTACTTTCAGACTATTACGGCTACTTTCACGATTATTACGGTTACTTCCACGACTATTACGGTTACTTTCACGACTATTACGGCTACTTTCACGACTATTACGGCTACTTTCACGACTAATACGTCTACTTTCACGACTATTACGGCTACTTTCACGGCTATTACGGCTACTTTCACGGCTATTACGGCTACTTTCACGGCTATTACGGCTACGTTCATGACTATTACTGCTACTTTTACGATTAGTGCCGTTACTTTCAAGACTAATACGGCTACTTTCACCACTATTACGGCTACTTTCACGACTATTACGGCTACTTTCACGGCTATTACGGCTACGTTCATGACTATTACTGCTACTTTTACGATTAGTGCCGTTACTTTCAAGACTAATACGGCTACTTTCACCACTATTACGTCTACTTTCGCAACTATTACGGATACTTTCACGACTATTTCGGCTACTTTCACGATTAGTGCCGCTATTTTCAAGACTAATGCGGCTACTTTCACTACTATTGCAGCTACATTCACTACTGTTAAGGCTACTTTAACGACTATTACTGTTACTTTCACGGCTATTACGACTATTTTCACGACTACTAGTACTTTCAAGACTATACCTCTCTAGTGCTACTTTCACAAATACTAGTGCTAATTTCACGACTGCTACTTCCACGACTGTTAGTGGTAATCTCACTACCTGCCTTCTTGGTATCATTTGTGAGGTTCAGACCTGTCTTCGGACAGTTGACTAAACAGCAATCCACAGTTTGAAAGATAGACAGATTGAGTTTCCAGTAAAAACTTCACTTTTCACAAGCACTTGGTCCCTGTATAAACATCAAGGGCTTTCACATATGTATAAGGACAGGAATTAAACTTTTAGTAGAACCTGTACAAATACTCCCACGACCACTAGGCTTCTTAAATTATTATTTCACTACTACTACTACTACTACTACTACTACTACTACTACTACTACTACTACTACTACTACTACTACTACTACCACAGTCTACTATATACAGTCGCGAAGCTCAATATGTAGTAAAAATGCAAACATGGGTAGTTGCCCACCACTAGGATCGCTACTATCGCCTCATCATCGTAGATCTATTTCCTAGCAGCCGACAAAATATGTTACACTTTCGTTGTCGTGTTCTTTTGAAAAAATTAACACCTTTCTTCCATTATTGAAATATTAAATGCATAAAGTTAATTTATTATTTTAATGAAGTATATTAAATTCCACCATAAACTCGAAGATACCTGCAAGAAATAAGTTAATATAATTTTTGTTTGTGCAAAACGAACTGAAATTTACTATATTAGCTTCACTCATTCAAGATTATAGCGATAATTAACTATGACACCAATAAATATTAATTTGCATTTCTCTTTACAACAATAATAATGGAAATATTAATTAATGGAGTAACTTACGTGTACCGGTACTTGTAGTGTAGGCTTACGTAGTTAACAAAGTGGGATGAGGTTAAGCAATAATGATCACAGCAGAATTGGAAATAAAACGTGATCAATAAATTTTATTGTAACAGACTTTTTCTACGTCTCTAATAAAGTAACAAATAAAAATAACAACAAAATTAACAGCTATAATTAAAACATATCCTTTGAAAAAAAAAGTAGGCCTAAGCAATAATAATCCCACCAGAATTGAAAATAAAACGTGATCAATAAATTTCATTAAATCAAACTTAATTTTTCTACGTCTTTAGTAAAATAACACATAAAAATAATAACAAAATTAATAGCTACAATTAAAAATATATCCTCTGAAAAAAAGGAGACCTAACCTTCATTTCTCTGGAAATTTAGCAACCTAAGTGACAGAACTTTAACCGGTATCTAATGTCTTTTCGGTTAGACTGAAACATTTCATTGTGAAATTTAAGGATATAATTTATTCTAACATTCACAAAGAATTTCAAATTAACAGTTTTGTTTTTGCACAGCATTCTTGTGGAAACCCAGGAACCTTTCTGAATCTTTCGGAAATCGGAAAAAGGATAACTCTGGCCTCTTTCTCTTACTGTTGCTACAATTTATAGCACTACAAACGTCTCCTCCTTGTCCCATATTATTATTCCAATTATTATATCTTAGCCATTAACATTTTCATTACAACCAATAACGAACATTTCACAAGCATCAATGTGAAATACGCAACGAGCTAGCACTCGATAGAAATACGACACAGTCCAGTCGACCATGGACAGTCTATTGTTTCTAGTTGCTAACCGCTTGGAGCGCTTTATCACGAGATTTGCAAAAAACACCTCAAGCTTCGCGACTGTATATAGTAGACTGTGCTACTACTACTACTACTACTACTACTACTACTACTACTACTACTACTAGTAATAATAATAATAATAATAATAATAATAATAATAAATCATATTTCAATACGATTTCAACAACTACGATGATTACGGCTATAATTGCTATTCCAAATACTGCTACCAATACTACAGCTAATATTACTTATCGCACGACCATGCAATTTGAATGACATTTACAGTATATAATATTAGTGAATGATAATTCCTGGTACATGATATTGCTGGTTGTTATCTTCCTACATCAGCCGGATCCTGATTGATTATGATTAGGATGGAGTGCAGTTACACTGTATAGTAGAAGTCCGCATTGGCCACTTCATTACGTGAGCTGTTTCAAGACGAATTGATCCTCGCATGTGTAAACATTTATTGATGTCCTCGTAGCCACAGACATGGTTTCCAATCCCGCGTAGGACGGTGATTATGTCCACAGCCGAGTGATATCCTGTGTTGTCTTTGTGAAATTCAGGCATAGTGTGGGCTCCACGATTACAGTTCTACAGTTCTGCAGTGTAGTTGCTGAGAGACACAAATTACACAAATACGGACTTATGAAAACCGTCGAACATATGCCTAATGGTAATAATGATGATTAAGAAAATAATAATAATAATAATAATAACAATAATAATAATAATAATCTTCATGTATTCAGTTTCTTTAAAATTCCTGATCAATATTGGAACCGTTCTGAACATTATGTATTAAGAAGCAGTTGGAATGTATATTATCCTGTATCGTGCTATAGAAATGAATGCAGGAAGGATGCAAGACGCGAGACACATCTAATTTCAATGGAAAGATTCAAACTCTAGTAGACTCTACTTCTTTTTAAAACCAATTTAAATACACAACAGATTCAAAGACGTACAGTACCTCCCAGCAATAATCATATTTTGATAATAATAATAATAATAATAATAATAATAATAATAATAATAATAATAATAATAATAATAATGGAAATAGACAAAAGATTAGGGAAAATACGGGAATTTTACTGGAAGCAAGTAAAGACATAAGTTTGGAAGTAAATCCCGAAAAGACTAAGTATATGATTATGTCTCGTGACCAGATATTATACGAAATGGAAATATAAAAATTGGAAATTTATCTTTCGAAGAGATGGACAAGTTCAAATATCTTGGACCAACAGTAACAAATATAAATTATATTCGGGAGGAAATTAAACACAGAATAAATATGGGAAACGCCTGATATTATTCGGTTGAAAAGCTTTTATTTTCCAGTCTGCTGTCAAAAAATCTGAAAGTTAGAATTTATAAAACAGTTATATTACCGGTTGTTCTTTATGGTTGTGACATTTTGGACTCTCACTTTCAGAGAGGAACATAGGTTAAGGGTGTTTGAGAATAAGGTGCTTAGGAAAATATTTGGGGCTAAGAGGGATGACGTTACAGGAGAATGGAGAAAGTTACACAACACAGAACTGCACGCATTGTATTCTTCACCTGACATAATTAGGAACATTAAATCCAGATGTTTGAGATGGGCAGGGCATGTAGCATGTATGGGCGAATCCAGAAATGGATTTGAGGGAGGTGGGATATGATAATAGAGAATGGATTAATCTTGCTCAGGATAGGGACCAATGGCGGGCTTATGTGAGGGCAGCAATGAACCTCCGGGTTCCTTAAAGCCAGTAAGTAAGTATTATTATTATTATTATTATTATTATTATTATTATTATTATTATTAATTACTTACTTACAAATGGCTTTTAAGGAACCCGAAGTTTCATTGCCGCCCTCACATAAGCCCGCCAGCGGTCCCTATCCTGTGCAAGATTAATCCAGTCTCTATCATCATTCCCCACCTCCCTCAAATCCATTTTAATATTATCCTCCCATCTACGTCTCGGCCTCCCTAAAGGTCTTTTTCCCTCCGGTCTCCCAACTAACACTCTATATGCATTTCTGGATTCGCCCATACGTGCTACATGCCCTGCCCATCTCAAACGTCTGGATTTAATGTTCCTAATTATGTCAGGTGAAGAATACAATGCGTGCAGTTCTGTGTTGTGTAACTTTCTCCATTCTCCTGTAACTTCATCCCGCTTAGCCCCAAATATTTTCCTTAGCACCTTATTCTCAAACACCCTGAACCTATGTTCCTCTCTCACAGTGAGAATTATTATTATTATTACTTTTATTATAGGATTTTCTACAGTGCTGCAGTTTCCCTCAACCAAACAAAGTAGGCTCTAGGCCTAATACATAAAAACTATTGTTATGCTGTTAATTTTTTTATGTAGTCTTATAGGGTTGAAAAGACTAAGTATATGATTATGTCTCGTGACGAGCATATTGTACTAAATGGAACTATAAAAATTAGAGATTTATCCTTCGAAGAGGTGGAAAAATTGAAATATCTTGGAGCAACAGTAACAAATATAAATGACACTCGGGAGGAAATTAAACGCAGAATAAATATGGGAAATGCCTGTTATTATTCGGTTGAGAAGCTTTTGTCATCTAGTCCTCTGTCAAAAAATTTGAAAGTTAGAAATTATAAAACGGTTATATTACCGGTTGTTCTGTATGGTTGTGAAACTTGGACTCTCACTTTGAGAGAGAAACATAGGTTAAGGGTGTTTGAGAATAAGGTTCTTAGAAAAATATTTGGGGCTAAGAGGGATTAAGTTACAGGAGAATGGAGAAAGTTACACAACGCAGAGCTGCACGCATTGTATACTTCACCTGACATAATTAGGAACATAAAATCCAGACGTTTTAGATGGGCAGGACATGTAGCACGTATGGGCGAATCCAGAAATGCACATAGAGTGTTAGTTGGGAGGCCGGAGTAAAAAAGACCTTTGGGGAGGCCGAGACGTAGGTGGGAAGATAATATTAAAATGGGTTTGAGGGAGGTGGGATATGATGGTAGAGACTGGATTAATCTTTGCTCAGGATAGGGACCAATGGCGGGCTTATGTGAGGGCGGCAATGAACCTCCGGGTTCCTTAAAAGCCGGTAAGTAAGTAAGTCTTGATCTTGCAGTTCTTTCAGTTCCATATTTATTCTTACTCCATTGATACAATTTTTATTATGGCTTCCTTTCCTATTTCTTCCTTTGGTTCCCAACGCATGATTTCCTTTGGTATTCTTCCATCTTCCATGCTTTTAACATGCCGTTGTAACCTTTTTTTCATTTATAACTTCTACTATATCTTTATCTACATTAATTATCCACCTTATTGTTGCATTTATTATCGCTTGTCTTTTTGACCTCCTAGCTGATCTCCTCCAGAAGTCTATTTCAGTGGCTCTTAATTTTTTATTCTTGCACTCTGTTTACTCCCCACGTTTCTGCTCCATAGAGCATTATATTCTCCACTATTGTTTTATAAATAATTTTCTTTTTGTTAGTAAAATGTTACTACTTCATAGCAATGAAATTAGTATCGCAATAGTTCGTTTTCCATGACATATTCACCTCTGAATTTTTAGTCTTGATGATCTATCTTGTAAAATTTTAGAAATGTAAAAATTTTAGAAATGTAAAAATTTTAGAAATGTAGAGCCTACATTTTCTGATATTATTTGTGGTCGTTCACGTACATATATACCCTTAAAGAAATGGAGCAAAATATATTTGAAAAACATAAGCCTAAGAATTAATCAATTTAGAGCTACCAAGGAATAGTTGATGAGAGCTCTATAGTGTTCTTTTGACTCTGCTGACCCTCTATAGGGCTTTAACTTAATTTGTATCATTTTCATCAGTGTTTGTATTTCTTTTTTGTATTTATATGTGCTATCTGGTAGGATGGAAGAGAAGGCCTTATGGCCTTAATCCTGTCAGATTAAATACATTATTATTATTATTATTATTATTATTATTATTATAAAACGTAAATGACGTAATTAAAAAGATGAATAAGAAGTTAAAATATTCACAGTGGTGAATCAATCGATAATAATAATAATAATAATAATAATAATAATAATAATAATAATATTATTATTATTATTATTAATAATAATATTAATAATAATAATAATAATAATAATAATAATAATAATAATAATTCTTTCATAGAACGGTGTTGTCTCTTTAATTTGCTTTAAAACAGAATAAAGTCATATTAAATTTTGTTATTAATGTATTTTTCATTTTCATAGGATAGTAAGAAGTCTAGATTATGAAATGAGCTAGTTTGTTAAATAATTTTGCTGTTTAGTACTGTTTTGGTCCTTAATACATTTCGTTAAAAGGCACTGTTTTTTTTTTTTTTTTTTACTTCTTTGTGGACATTCTCATTCTATATTCTTGTATGAATTTATTCAATTTTTATATTGCTCATTTTAAGTTGTTTTTGTCCCCCGACATAATAATTGAGGGCCTAAAATTCTAAATGTGCTAAGTGCCAAAAACCACTTTCTGAGATACTGATTAAAAACACACTGCGAAATGCATGTTAAGATACCTACAACACCATCTTTTGGCGCACGAATGAGTTACTTACAGTTGAGCTACGACAAAGATAATTTAGTATGATATTCTCATATGGATGTTCCTCCCTTTGAGAAATAAAATGAATTTAGAAAAATTTATACTTGGCACATGTAGAATGTTAGGTCTTCATTTGCTTCTTCATGCATTTTTATGTTATTATTTCCGATCAACTGAGACAAATATTTCTTGTATGTATTATCAGAGAATTTTTGTCTTTTTAAATATTTTTTATTATTCAGGCATACTCTAAACACACAGCTTAAAACTTGAAGCCTTTTCGATTTACAATGATAGAAGAACCATGCAAATTTCATAGATTATTTTCATATAAAAGCAAGGAATCTAAGCATCGTATTAAGGTGAAGGCATAAATGTTCATGATAGCATATTAAACGTTTTTTTGCTTATCTCTGAAAAGTTTTCAGTTGATATTCTTTTATCATATCCTTATATGTGACATAGTAATGCTAAAAATAACTTCAAACTTTTTTTCCGTTCTATCACATTCATCTGACGTCACTAGATGTGTGAAATAAATGGATGTCAAAGATATTTGACGTGAATGGAAAGCATTAATAAGAAGTTTTTTAAGCTGCAGACGATCTCAAAACTGCTATATCCTCTCTTATAGTATGTCGTAGAAGTCATGATTCTTGTTCTAGCTAAGGCTTCAAAGAGCGTGATTCCCTACACCATGTCTTTATTTTAAACAACTTCCTTATGTTATGATAGTGATATGACAAACCTGTAGGGCGTGCTTACCGTGAAAGGGGAGCCATAATGATGACATTGCATATTCCTTCCCGGATGAAAAACGTCTAGAATAGGGAAAGAGAAATCCTATCATTTTGATGATTTAAGTCTATCACAGCTTCAGTTCAGCCAAGTGAAATCCTCTAGATAAATGGAACGTTTTCCCCATTACCTACAGTATTTCACTGCCTCACATACTGTTAGCTAATCTATTTCAGAAAGAATGTGTTTGAGCAATAAACCAAGGGAGGTTTTTCACTAAGAGGAAACGATAGTATAGGCATCTATATATTTCCTCCCCTAGTGCTGGGAATAAGGGAGCAAGGAAATACCAAATCTCTATAGAGTCCGTAAACGTCCCCTAAGTATCAATTTCTCCGATAATTTTCTCACATAACTCAAATTATCCCTTGGGTGCCAAATTGACCCTAGGGAAATTTGAAGAATTCCTTTCTCTGTACTCTCCCTGTGTTAGGGTATTGAGATTGTTTGCCGTTGTGTTGTACGCACACAAATATAGTATAACACTTTCACTTCTTGGAAAAGGTAGTAATGTGTTTCGGTGTGTATTCTACTTTACCTGATGTATTCATTCGTAATTAAAGTTCTTTTTTGCGTATTCCCTGTAGCTTTGAAATTACGTTTTACATGATACTCGATAAAGCGCTTTCAATTAACCATTTCTCTTGAACTCTCTCTGTACAGCTCTCAGTAATAATGAAATCAGTATAAAGGTCTCTTATAGTATGATATAACATTAATGAAATGGTTTAGCATGACATTGCATAAGGTGTACGATGACACAGAATGTAATGTGGTAAAATATTTTAACTTGTACTACAAAATCAAAATCCTATTATCTGTAATACAATAGCACGACGCAACGATGCACAGTGTTCTAAAACGCTAATCTAGATGGACAAAATTAATAACTTCTCTAGATTTGAACGGATTCTTATGAAACTTTGTACAGATCTTATAGGTAGCACATATTTTTTATTTACAAAGTCTGATTACGTTTGAGTAAGAGGAACTACCCCTTTCTAGCGGGCGATTTTAGACAAAAGGAAATTATAGGTAGCATATATTTTTTGTGTACAAACTATATTTACGGTTCCATAAGACGAACTACCCCTTTATTAAGAGTGCACTACACAAAATTAACTTATCTCCTACTTAACATATTTTTATGATATACTAGCCGTACCCGTGCGCTCCGCTGCACACGTTAGAAATAAATATAAAATAATTACATAATTAAAATAGGACATTTCATCCGGGGAACATTCGTGTTTGATAGAAGGATAAATCGTTTAATATGTTACTTAATTTAAATTGTATTTAAAACATTAAAATGCGATCATTTTGATCCAGAGACCACTCATTTGGTGCAATGACAATTCCTTTAACATGTTTCTTAATTGTTATTACCAATTATTTTTGGAAAAGCGAAAATTAACAGAAAAATTTTGGCTACAGATTTATTATTATGTTTATATTATATTATATTATATTATATTATGAAAAAGTGTGTTGATAACGGATGTACTCGAATTAGAAAGATTTTAATTTGTTGTGGGAGCTCTTGAATCTCAGGAGGAACAACTTTTACAACAGCGCAACATAATCTGCTTGGCTGATTACCCAATTTTTTTGCATTACATTTATTGCATATGTATTTTATGTATTTTAACACGATTCAATTGAGCATAGTTAAAATTTGAATTATAAAATAATGGATTGCTAAGCTAACATACTATTACACTCTCGTTGTTCGTTAATTCTCTGAGATAAAAGTGAATATACATTATTATAAGAAATACAGGAAATGAATATACAGAATAACCTATCAATTTTTCTGTGCATAAGAAGCTATTTTAACCTTACCTGTCCTCAATTCACTACAAGTTACTGTAATAACATTATAGCATTATGTCCATCCAGAGAAACTACACTTTGCAATGATGAAATAATAATTGATTACGCAAATCGGTTAATTTGGCTTCCGATATTACTTCATACAAACACAGAAACATTGTGTGTAGGCTATCTTTCATAGCTTTCGATTGTTGTGTCCAAGGCCCCTTATAGACGAAGTCATTTGTTTTTTATTTCAATACACCGCCTTAGATGGCAGTTATTTTAATTTTAAAACTCATTTATCTCATTAAATATCAGTCCTATCAAAATTGTTCAGAGAATAAAACTTATCAGAAATCATTTTTAAAGAAACGTTTGTTATGTAACATATTTCACAAAAGTCAATAATAAGCGAGATATTTCGATTTATTTAATTCAGGCCCCCTTATAATCCCCCTTTTAAATAACGTATTTTGAATGTCATATAGCCTAAAATCTAAGTTACAACGAACTTAATTTATATTCCAATTTTCATCGAAATCGGTTCGGCCATTATCGCGTGAAAAGGTAACAAACATACAGACAGACAGACATACAAACAACAATTTCAAAAAAGTGATTTTCGGTTTCAGGGTGGTTAATTATATATGTTAGGACCAATTATTTTTGGAAAATCGAAAATTACCAGGAAATTTCGGCTACAGATTTATTATTAGTATAGATGATATATATTTATTATAGTTCACAGACAAAAAAGAAAAAAAATATACATAGCCTACATATAATCATTGAAGCCTTACATTACATACTTTATAATTTACATATATATAATATTAAATAGTTAAGTTTAGAAATTATATTATAATTGTATAAATATATATTTTTTTAAATATAATTTCTAAATTTAACTATTTAATATTATATTATTTATCTTGCACTTGCCACTAGTTTTGTGCAAGACTCAACTCATTTTAATATGTTTTACAATTCATTCAATTCTAGCTATTTCATTAATTTTTTTCCTTCTAACTTTTTGACCAAAAGAAGATATAGACCTATTTTTCTTCGTAATTTTATATTATTATTATTATTATTATTATTATTATTATTATTATTATTATTATTATTATTACCATTATTATTATTATAGTTATTATTACCATTATTATTATTATTATTATTATTATTATTATTATTATTATTATTATTATTATTATTATTTTAACAGTAATAATGACTGGTAGATATTATGTATTTAGAAATAGCTGGAGATGTAATGTGTAGGGGAACTCGGCGAGGAGTATGGAACTTTAAGCAGTGAGGTAATTAAGTTAAATGTTGAGAACAAGTTGGTGGATAAATAGCGTTGCTGATAGAAGCTAAGCGAATGCAGTTAGACGGATAGCAGCAGTTCACCGAACTTACGCCATCGAATTAAAACTAGGCGACTGTTAGTTCTACCTTGAAACCGAACGGTAGCTTCCAACCCTCTGAATCACTGAGGAACTTGATACGTGGACTGAGAGAAACTTTATTGCAGTAGGGTAGTTAAAATAACTTCGCTCAACTCTAATTATGCATACTAATATTTCTTCGTTTTCTAATTTAGTAATCATTGTGGCATGATAATTGAACGCAGTTATGCAACAATAGACCAACCGGAAATTTGAAGATCGAGATATCTGCACAAATCTGTTGTTGGCTGCATCGGAAAAAATTAAGAATACGATATCTGTATTCTGCTGCTATTTGAAAGCAAAATTCGTTTATTCCATCAAACTTATTCATTTATTTTCCTTTGCAAATAAAATGAACTGCTGATCTGTGTTTAAAAATCTGTGGGCTTATGCGGGGGAACCTTCAGGTTCCTTAAAAGTCATTTGTAAGTAAGTAAAGTGAAATATACTGTTTTCCTTCAAGAAGTTCATTTCGAGATTTTCAGAGAAAGATAATTTTCGAATTTCGAGTAACAAATTCTTTTGAATTATTAAGGGAAGAGGACACTAAAATTTTGACTAAAATTCACTTTTTTTTCTCAAATAACTTTTTTTGCTAAAAATAATCTTTTGACTGTAGGGAATATATTACAAATACAATTTAAGTTCTAACTCAATGCCAATTTTAAAATTCTGTTAGCCCACTTCTTCACGAGGAAGTTTACTGTATTGCTGATGGTGGGAGTAATCGTAGGATCGATATCATAGCTATAAATAGAAATAAACAGACAGCCGAAATAATTGATCCTACAATCAGATTTGGAATCTCAGCCACTCAACCATCTGAAGTGAACGAAAAGAAAAAGAAAATCTACGAGCCCACGATTCAGTACCTATCGGCGAAATACAACATAGAAAAAATCACAGTTACCGGCCTCTTCTTCGGAGCGAGAGGCACCATTCCGAAAGTCTTTGGAAAGTGGAGGGAAAAATACAAGCTGACGAGAGATCTTCAAGTTGCCATCGTCATCACCATAATACAATTTTCTGTAGCGATATTTCGTCAGCATCTTTATGGTGTACATTCAATTTAAATTATATTTGGTTCTATTTTTTTTTCATATGTCTTAATTTTCTCTGAAACCTGTTTATATAATTTTTCATTTTCAGTTTTATTGTGAGCTATTGTATGTCGCAGGGCAAACCCAAACTATTGGGTCAGACCAATAAATGAATAAATTAATCTTTTTGTTTCAAATTTACTGCATTCGCAATCTGATTTCCGTTGTTTATTTCATATAATTTGATTCTTCAATAGTTGGCAGCCCTATCTTCAGTAGTGTTTCATTTTATTTATTGGACAGCAGGAGATTGTATTATTCCTTGATATTATTTTGTCAGACATGCTTGAAAATGTTTTATCTAAACTGTAGAAATTTAGTTGATACATCTTGACAGAAATAGTTATTCAATTTCTGAAACACTTAGTATGTAAATAGTTTGTATTATACAGGTTGCAGTTAGTGTAGTTTTGTGTTTTGTAGTGAATTTCTATATAAATCATGGGCAGGATTAGCAAATGGAAGGAAATATGAAAACTGTGAGCAAATCTAAAAAAACAGCGGCAGAAAATGCAAAACAAGATAGTAAATAAAGTAAGGTCACAACAATAATTGCCTGGCACTTCAAGTGAGTGTTTATATAAAGTGACTCTTCAGATATTGTGTTTTTCCGTAAATTTCTTTTTTGGTCATCGTGCTTAACATAAATTCTTATAACTCGCATTCTATTCATAATAGGAAGCTCATATTTTTTACAGATCTTAGACTATTTAAAAATAATTACAAATCATACCAACAAGGACAAAAATAATCTAAAAACAGGAGCAAAATAATAACATAAATAATTAGACAAAAACGGAAATGTCTGCTCCCCATCGAGGTCGCAAACCCGGGCGGTTCTTGAAAAAGCTATTTCAATGTTAGGACAGTAGTGTATTGCTAGGAATAATCCTGTGGCAGTTTGTATTACTAAGCATAACCCTAATAGTGAACCAAAATTTCATTTGGCTTCATTAATATTTTGATATTTAAATTTAATATAAACTAATCTATAATATGCAAAGAAGTGGACTCGAAAATTGAAATCTAAGATTTTACAAAATCAGTTATAATGTTACTGTAAAGCATATTAAAATTCAAGTCAAGCCATTTCGTAGTAAATTTATTTATTTATTTATTTATTTATTTATTTATTTATTTATTTATTTATTTATTTATTTATTTATTCTGGTATAGTTAAGGCCATCAGGCCTTCTCTTCCACAACACCAGGAATACAAATACAATAATAGAAATAAACAGAAAAAATACACTATATACAAAGTAAAGCTACACAGGAAATAAAGAGAGAGAAAAAAACACTATAAACAAAGTAAAGCCACACAAAAATATACACAGGTTACAGTGATACAATCTAATTGGAAAATAACTTCTCAAATATCTTAAAAAAAGAAACTGAGTTATATAATTATTTGTAAACATTTACAAATTGAGGGCTAATTGCCATTTGGACTCTCTTTTGCTTTCTTTTTTAAGATAACACTCAAATTTAGATTTTATACATACAGTTATTCTGTACACAAAAAAATTGTAAGTTTCAAGGAGGAAAAAAGATATTTCAAATTTTCAGTTTCCTCTGCCCTTAGGTTTTCGAATTATTCAAAAGACGGTGTATTAAATGTCATTAGTAAAGACTTCAAAGATAAAACATCTTTTGTTTATAACATAGTGTTGCCATTTACAGTGACCTGGAAATTTTACCGTTTCGAAAACTCTCTTTGTCTTGCAATCTAATGATATTTCACTGTAAACTCCTAGGTGATTTTAAGTATAGACGCGGTATTGTTTGGGAGGGAGCTGAGAATTTAGTTCCTGCAGTTCAATTATATGTTACTGGGGCTGTGAATACGCTCCTTGCACTCCAATTATTCGCCTTGGATTCAAGTCTTGGTAGCTGACGTTAAAGATTTGTTTTAATCTTGATGAAGTTACTAGAACATGGTCCGCCGTGCACAGCGGCGATATTTGCTTCAATTCTCGAATAAGAAACAGCGAACACAAGGTAAACATTATTGAACTTCTAGTTAATTCCTTAAAAGCAAATACTACGTGGTTACTTCTTCTCATTTGTATAGATACAGCACTTTACTTCGGATTTCAGTTCAAGTAAATTTCTTAATTAATTTTACAGTTTTACGGTAGAGAACATCAAGTTCCTAAACACATACTCTACCAGTCTCTAATCAAATCTACAATAATTGACACGTCTTTGTATAAAATATATGTTGGTGGAAGAATTTCTTGTGAAATATATGTATTTATACAGGATGAGTAGTCCCGCGCCGTGGCGTCGCGGTCTAAGGCATTCCGCCTAGGACTCGCGTTACGGAATGCGCGCTGGTTCGAGTCCTCATGGGGGAAGAAATTTTCTCATGAAATTTCGGCCAGTGTATGGGACCGGTGCCCACCCAGCATCGTGATGCACTTGGGGAGCTACGATAGGTAGCGAAATTCGGTTGCGAATACCAGCTATAACGGCTGGGGGGATCATCGTGCTTACCACAAGATACCTCCATTCTGGTTGGATGATCGTCCACCTCTGCTTCGGCATGTGGGCGTGAGGCCAGCAGCCGGCTGGTCAGTCTAGGCCCTTCACGGGCTGTAGCGCCACGGATTATTATTATTATTATTATTATTATTATTATTATTATTATTATTCTTTGAGATATTTCATGTAAAAAAGCTTAACCCACAACTGGTATCTATGGGTCAATATAGACCCATATTGCTAGATATCGTAATGTACACTTAAAAAGCGATACCAGTTGAGGGTTAATAAAATTTTGTCTATTTTTGCTTCCTCTCCGAGATATAAATATTTTTTATGTATGTATGTATGTATGTATGTATGTATGTATGTATGTATGTATGTATGTATGTATGTATGTATGTATGTATGTATGTATGTATGTATGCATGTATGTATGTAAGTATTTATTTATTAACACTACAATTGTCCACACCTGTGGAGTAAGGGTCAGCGCGTCTGGCCGCGAAACCAGGTGGCCCGGGTTCGAATCCCGGTCGGGGCAAGTTACCTGGTTGAGGATTTTTCCGGAGTTTTCCCTCAACCCAATACGAGCAAATGCTGGGTAACTTTCGGTGCTGGACCCCGGACTCATTTCACCGGCATTATCACCTTCAATAACCTAGATGTTGATAAAGCGTCGTAAAATAACCCTATAAAAAACACTACAATTGGGTATACACCCGGTGGCAATGATATATAATATACAGTAATTACAATTACATGAAATAAAATAGTAGATGCAATAAACCTAGGACTATAATTAAAAACTATTCTATAATAACGCCTACGACAAGCAAAAGTAAATCTAACTTACTGGGTATTCATTTCAAAGTGTCTCATGGCGTCACTGTTGTGAGTCAACGATTTGAAGCGAGTTTCAGCTTTTATGGCGGTCTGTACGGTCTGTGTGCTACCATAACCTCTTTCGAACTGTGTTTTGCGCGGGCAAGTCGTACACAGGATATTTGTTATCATCGATTGCGTACGGCAACATTCCACAAGACAAATCAAATGCTCCGTTAACCGTCGAAGTTAATGTCAACAAATACGTAAGTAATCGTCTTAACCCTCTCCCCATATCCCGACAGTAACAAAAAAATTCATCTCAGTACGTGTTTCCAAACAGTTCACATTCCTGCTACTACCGGCATTACCATAGGTATCGGTAAGTACTCTTCAGAATGAACGCCGTACTTGCTAGGCAACTTCTCTGGCACATAGGTAATACGCCTCTGCGGAAGTGTAGGCGGATTGAATTCTCTAGGCTCATCGGCTAGCCACATGACAGCATACAACGAGCCATGACACACTTTGAACTGAACACGCAGTATAAGTACTTGAAACATTTCAT
Source organism: Periplaneta americana (assembly GCF_040183065.1). Classification (NCBI taxonomy): domain Eukaryota; kingdom Metazoa; phylum Arthropoda; class Insecta; order Blattodea; family Blattidae; genus Periplaneta; species Periplaneta americana. The sequence continues at coordinate 31,649,590 of NC_091121.1, forward strand.
TTTGGGGAAGCTATTGAATTAATTCCTAATATGCTCAGTCAATTTACGAGAGCAGTATATTATGATACTAAATTAAAAATTATTGAAAGAAATTTACTTTTGTCCTTTAAATGTGCATAAATTTGATTCGAACAAATGAAAATTTTCTTTCTGCAAAGGAATTTTAAAACGTAATGCATCTAACAAATCTGTAAAGATTATTGCCTGGAGAAATGCAGCTCGCGTGTGCTAGAAATGGGTGAGACAACGGAAAATGCGAAAAATAATAAAAAATAATTGCAGGTCTTTCGCTGCAAACCCAGCATTCTCCAGTATTTCCTATTTTCTGCCTTCTTCTTTGTCTCTTCATATGATCCAGTTATATCTTAATGTCGTCTATCATCTGATATCTTCTTCTGCCCCGAACTCTTCTGCCATTCATCATTCCTTCTAGTGCATCCTTCAGAAGGCAGTTTCCTCTCAAGCAGTGACCCAGCCAATTTCTCTTTTCTCTTTCTGATCAATTTCAGCATCACTTTTTCTTCACCTTCTCTTTCCAACACAGCTTTGTTTCTTATTCTGTCTGTCCATTTCACACGCTCCATCCTTCTCCATATCCACATTTTAAATGCTTCTAGTCGCTTCTCTTTACTTCATCGTAATGACTATGTTCCTACCCCCATAAAATGCTACACTCCACACAAAGCACTTCACTAGTTTATTCCTTAGTTCTTTCTCCAGAGGTCCGCAGAAGATGCTGTTTTTCTATTAAAAGCTTCCTTTGTCATTGCTATTCTCCTTATGACTTCCTGGCAGCAACTCATGTTACTGCTTATAGTAAGTTACACCCCAAGTATCTGAAGTTGTCCACTTGCTCTACTGCCTCATTTAGAATTCGTAAGTTTAACTTCTTTACTTTCCTTCCTATGTTAGCATTTATCTTCATTCCATACTTCTCACAGCTGTCACTTAGCTCCAGCAGCATATCCCTTAATATCATTCACTCTTCTGCTAACAACGTCATATCATCAGCAAATCTTATTTCTTATTCTGTCTGTCCATTTCACACGCTCCATCCTTCTCCATGTCCACATTTTAAATGCTTCTAGTCTCTTCTCTTCACTTCGTCGTAATGTCTATGTTTCTACCCCATAAAATGCTATACTCCACACAAAGCACTTCACTAGTTTATTCCTTAGTTCTTTCTCCAGAGGTCCGCAGAAGATGATGTTTTTCTATTAAAAGCTTCCTTTGTCATTGCTACTCTCCTTCTGACTTTCTGGTAGCAGCTCATGTTACTGCTTATAGTACACCCCAAGTATCTGAAATTGTCCACTTGCTCTACTGCCTCATTTAGAATTCGTAAGTTTAACTTCTTTACTTTCCTTCCTACGTTGTTAGCATTTATCTTCATTCCATACTGCTCACAGCTGTCATTTAGCTCCAGCAGCATAGATAGGTAGATAGATAGATAGATAGATAGATAGATAGATAGATAGATAGATAGATAGATAGATAGATAGATAGATAGATAGATAGATAGATAGATAGATAGATAGATAGATAGATAGATAGATAGATAGATAGATAGATAGATAGATAGATAGATAGATAGATAGATAGATAGATAGATAGATAGATAGATAGATAGATAGATAGATAGACAGACAGACAGACAGACAGACAGACAGACAGACAGACAGACAGACAGACAGACAGACAGACAGACAGACAGATAGTTTATTTTGCAAAACCATGTGGAACATGTATGGCATCGTCATATACAATTTAAAATACATGATATCATACAATGGATACAAATTAAGATACATGAATATTAGAAAACTCATCGACATCATACAATGGATTTGCCAATAATATAGTCCTAATTCGTGTCCTAAAAACTCGGAATGGAAGATTCCTTATATCAACAGGTAGACTATTAAATAATTTAAAAGCAAATAATAGAAAACTATTTTGAGTAATACTGTATTTACATTTGTCAATATATGAATTTGTATTATTTCTTGTAGAATATTTATGAACAGAAGTACATGCTATGTAATTATTAATGTTATTCCGAATGTAAAGAAGACAGGCCAATACATACATAGACGGCAATTTCAAGATTTGTGACCTTATAAAAAGAGGTTTACAATGAGTCGTATTTGGTACTCCATAAATTAATCTTAAAGCTTTCTTTTGTAATATGAAAAGAGCTTGAGCAGAAGTATGGTGACCCCAAAGAATAATACCATAATTTAAATGACTTTGTATATGGCTATGAAATATTGTAAACAATACCTTGTTAGGTAAATTATTCCTTAACAACCTTAACATATATAGGCCTTTACTTAATTTCTTAGCAACATAGTCAACATGAGTTTTCCATCCCATTCTAGGCTCAAGAAAGATGCCCAGAAACCTAACAGCAGTATTACTAACAGTAGTAAGACGATTAACACCAAAGTTTAATTTAACAGTTTTGTTAGAATTAATCATAAGGTTATTCGCACTACACCAATCAACAACCCTACTTGATACATCAGCATATCCCTTAGTATCATTCACTCTTCTACAAACAACGCCATATCATCAGCAAATGTTATACACTTTATTCTTCTTCCTCCTACTATTACTCCTCTCATATTCTGAAAACAATTCTTCGCTAAATCCTCCAAGTAGATGTTGAACAGAATAGGTGATAAAGGACATTTTTGTCATACTCCTGCCCCTATTTCACTTCCTTCTGACATTTCTTCTCCTATCCTCAGTTATTAATAGTAAAATGTACTTAAGGGTGGTTTCCTGGAAACCAGAAATGTATCAGGACCACCACTATCGAATGATACACAAATTGTACATAATTTTGATTACCATAAATATACACATAATTGAAACTTGTAATTATAAATCTGCGTATTTTGTTAAAAAAAATTAAAATTCCGAAGGAAATACAATGAAATAATATTCCGTGTCCATAGTTTCGCAGATGTGACGAGATAAAAGGGCAAACCTTCGCTTGTAGTCGCGCTGCTGCTGGTTTGAAGATATAGTCAGCAGGTGTGCGTTTGTACGTGTCTACAATTCTGTGTGACGTATTCCGCAGAGGATGATTATTACCATTACGCTCTCCTCCCTCGCCCGCCCTGTTGGATACACAGACAGTGCTGCTATCTAGCTAATGAGGACCCATCACATCATTACCTGGGTAACCCGTCTTCCTTACGACGCTTTTACCACGGAAAATACCCTGAGTGTCAAAAGACTCTCCAGCTGACAGTTCACACTACTGTGATGACGTTTGTGTAGCCGCTAATGATTATGGCACAAGCTGCAAATAAAAAGAGTGTAATTAATACAAATTATAATGAAATTTTATTCCTAAAAGAAAAGAGAAACTAAGTTCAGTGGCGGATCTGCACAGGAAAAATAGAAACGAGTTTATTGTCTTCGTCAGCAAATCTGTTCTCACAAATGCTTTTCTTTCTTTCCTTTGTATACACTAGTATCATCATTAGGAAACTGATCTTAATATACAGTACAGTCCACACCTGTGGAGTAACGGTTAGCGCGTCTGGCCGCGAAGCCAGGTGGTCCGATTGGGGCAAGTTACTTGGTTGAGGTTTTTTCCGGGGTTTTCCCTCAACCCAATATGAGCAAATTCTGGGTAACTTTCGGTGCTGGACCCCGTACTCATTCCACCAGCATTATCGCCTTCACCTCATTCAGACGTTAAATAACCTGAGATGTTGATAACGCGTCGTAAAATAACCTACTAAAAAAAGTATAAAAACACAATTTACAGTGGATGTGAGGGAATTCCAATGATCACTTTAAATCTTTATTCTTCAATTGAAGTGATAAAATACAATATTGTAGTAAATATTCCCAATTGTTATTATCTTTAGGCAAAGACCTCTTTTTTCTCTCTTTCTCTTTCTCTAATTTGGGGCCCTAAGGCTAGCTCTGCAGCTTTAAGCTCATAGTATTTACCACTCCATTTTGTAGGAGTGATTTTAAGTCCGATGGACCTCTTTTCTGTAAGTATCGTGATTCATTGTTTGGTACCATATATCGATTCAGTTACACAACACACAGTTCCAACAGAGTTTACGATTAATGCCCTTCCGTTTCCCTTGATACTTCATCAGTAGCCTTCTGAGAACGATGTTATCTGTATATAAATGACGGTTCTACGTCCTGCTGAATCCTGTACTGACCTAAATCTATCGAGTGATTATATTGTTATATATGTATTTTGGATTGTTGTTATTGTTGATTAGGGTTAAAGAGAATAAAGCTGTCAAAACTTATTCAGCATTTCATGTAATAGTTGTATTTGTGTAGTAAATTATTTAAAAATGGTGTATACCTTTCAAGAGAGAACATAAATCATCATTAATTAAGTTTAGGGATATTACACAACATAAGCTGTGTTTTCATCCTACAATAAACTTATAATAACAAAAATATAGGTTGCCAGGCAACCATAGAAGACAAAAGATGCGGAAAGAAATGAATGAGGTGTTTGAACAATTGAATGCTCTTTCATATTTTAGTATAAAAATATAGGGGGCCTTTTGAAATTTCAAAGTCGGGGAGGTTGTGGGGTGGGGATCAAATCTAGAATGCAATTAAGCCTTTTTTCAGACTTACCCCTCAATATCTAAATTGACGTCTTTTCTGCTTAAATTGAATTCAATTTAAATAATTAGTTAGTTAGACTGGGAAGTTTTGAAATGAAAACCTTGTAGTATAATAATAATGTGCACAATATAGGAAATATATGAGTAAACCATTTAATATGTAAGCGTAGATATGGATTTTTAGTTATATTAGTATAACTAGCCGTACCCGTGCGCTCCGCTGCACCCGTTAGAAATAAATATAAAGTAATTACATAATTAAAATAGGACATTTGACCCAGGGAACGTTCGTGTTTGTTAGAACGATAAATCGTTTAATATGTTACTTAATTTAAATTGCATCCAAATAATTAAAATGCGATCATTTTGGTCCAGAGAGCAATCATTTGGTGCAATGACAATTCCTTTAACATGTTTCTTAATTGTTATTACATGAAACCATAGTTTAATGAACAGTGACATCATTTACATTTAATGTGTATACTCTATTTTACTTGCGGTATGTTTCCATTGAATTATGGTAATAACTTAATTTTAACCCTTGTTTTCTACGTATTCAGTAAATGGAGCTTGGCCCACTATGGTTCTGAACCCTTGAAATAACTTAAACTATATATTATATTATATTATATTATATTATATTATATTATATTATATTATATTATATTATATTATATTATATTATATTATATTATATTATATAAAAAGTATGTTGATAACGGATGCACTCCGATAAGTAAGTTTTTAATTTGTTATGGGGGCTCTTGAATCTCAGGAGGAACAAATTTTATTTTACAACAGCGCAACATAATCTGCTTGGCTCATTGCCCAATTTTTTTGCATTGCATTTAATGCATATGTATTTTATGTATTTTAACACGATTCAATTGAGCATAGTTAAAATTTGGATTATAAAATAATGGAATGTTAAGCTAATATATTATTACTGCATACTAAATGAATACACTCTCGTTGTTCGTTAATTCTCTGAGATAAACATTATTTTAAGAAATACAGGAAACGAATATACAGAATAGCCCATCAAGTTTCCTGTGCATAAGAAGCTATTTTAATCTTACCTGTCCTCAATTCACTCAGAAGTTACTGTAATAACATTATAGCATTATGTCCATATTAGAGAAACTACACTTTCCAATGGTGAAATAGTAATTAATTACACATCGGTTAATTTAGCTTCCGATATTACTTCATACGAACACAGAAACATTCTCTGTAGGCTATGATTCATAGCTTTCCGATTGTTGTTGACCAAGGTCCCTTATAGACGAAGTCATTTGTTCTTTAATTCATTACACCGCCTTAGATGGCAGTTATTTTAATTTTAAAACTCATTTAACTCATTAAATATCAGTCCTATCAAACTTTTTCAAAGAATAAAACTTATCGGAAATAATTTTTAAAGGAATTTTTGTTATGTAACATTTTTCACAAAAATCAATAATAAGCGAGATATTCCGATTTATTTAATTCAGGCCCCCTTATAACCCCCCCCCCCCTTTTAAATAATGTATTTTGAATGCCATATGGCCTGAAATCTAGATTACAACGAACTTAATTTATATTCCAATTTTCATAGAAATCCGTTCAGCCAATATCGCGCGAAAAGGTAACAAACATACAGACAGACAGACAGACATACAAACAAAAATTTCAAAAAAGTGATTTTCGGTTTTAGGGTGGTTAATTATATATGTTAGGACCAATTATTTGTGGAAAATCGAAAATTACCAAAAGAATTTCGTCTACAGATTTATTATTAGTATAGATATTAAACATGAAGACATAATTGCCAATTACATTAAGTTTTAAAGATTTTAAAGTAGTTCATATTGATCAGTGACGACATGATGTTACGCACAGTAATGTTTTCAGCAGATTCATATACAGTATAACATTTTAACATGTGATAGAATTATGCAACCTGAAGTAGAATCCGGATTGAAATGTGTCAAAATATACTCACATATAACTGTAAGAACATTTATATTCACATTTAGATATCGTTAATATGTTTTCTTTTGTCTGATGAAGCCGAACTGGCGAAAATTTTAACTATTTTAATGTAAATAGCATGATATAAAATTTTAATTACACTATTGTATATTAATCCATATGGACTGTATTATTAATAAAAATAATATTGACATTGTTTGTCTAGCTTAATGTTGGTTAGAATGTTTTATTTACGTTAGTAAACACTCTCTATCGTCCATATCATAATATTAGTTTTATACAGGGTGTCCGGGACAAAATTTACCAATAAAAAAGTTTAATAACTCACCAAATAATTGATGGGAATGCTGTTTGCGGGAATTGACAAAGGGACTTCCAAAGTTTCGAATGACCACTAATAAACTTCTATGTGTGCACCTCTTGTAGCACGACAGATGTCCAGGCGATATTCAAGTTCTTGCCATGTGTTTCGTAACATCTCTGGAGTGACAGTTGCACAAGCAGCGACAATTCCCCGACGCAGATCCTCCAAATCTGCCACTACAGTCTTGTACACAATGTCTTTTATGTATCCCCAATTATGCCTGTTGACGATCCCACAGACGTGGAAGGTGGACTCATCACTAAACACGACCTTCTGCCGATATCCATTTTCAATATCAATTTTCAACAGCATGTCACTAGCGAAATCATATCGTGCAGGCAAGTCGTTTGGTTTCAACTTTTGAACCAATTGAATCTGGTATGCTTTCTATGCCAAGTTGTTATTGTGTGCCTATCTGGTGGTTGCTTCTCAGGCCACTGTTGTCTAAATCTTCTCTCCACTATCTTCGGATACTTGAATTCGGCAAGCCAATAACAGCATTGAACTTTTTGTTGCACTGTGAACGCCATTTTAATTACAGCTATGTCAACAACAATGACCAAATGTTGCCAACATCACACATAAAACTTAAAATGTCCGTCTTTCATTTGCCGGAAATTTCATTTTCCTATCTCCATTATTGCGCGAGTTATTAAACTTTCTTATTGGTAAATTTTGTCCCGGACACAGTGTATAATTGCAGTATATTTAATTTTCTGAAGTTAATAATTATAGCTCTGCTGCTTATTTATGCGGATGACATGAATATGTTAGGATAAAATTCACAGACGATTAGGAAAAACACGGGAATTTTAATTGGAACAATTAAGAAGGTAGGTTTGGAAGTAAACCCCGATTATGTCTCGTGGACAGAACATAGTACAAATGAAAATATACAAATTGGAAACTTTTCCTTTCAAAAAGTGGAAAAATTCAAGTATCTGGAGCAACAGTAACAAATATAAATAACGCTCGAGAGGAAATTAAACTCATAATAAATATGGAAAATGCCTGTTATTATTCTGTTGAGAAGCTTTTATCATCCAGGCTGCTCTCGAAAAAAGCTGAAAGTTACAATTTATAAAACAGTTATATCACCGGTTGTTGTTATGATTGTGAAACTTGGACTCTCACGTTGAGAGAAGAACAGAGGTTAAGGGTGTTAGAGAATAAGGTGTTTAGGAAAATATTTGGGGCTAAGAGGGATGAAGTTACAGCATAATAAATTTACACAACGCAGAACTGCACGTATTGCATTTTTCTCCTAACATAATTAGGAAGCCACCGGCGTGGCTCAGCCGGTTAAGGCGCTTGCCTGCCGGTCTGAAGCTGCGTTCGGGCGCGGGTTCGATCCCCGCTTGGGCTGATTACCTGTTTGGGTTTTTTCCGAGGTTTTCCCCAACCGTAATGTGAATGCAAGGTAATCTATGGCGAATCCTCGGCCTCATCTCGCCAAATATCATCTCGCTATCACCAATCTCATCGACGCTAAATAACCTAGTAGTTGATACAGCGTCGTTAAATAACCAAATAAAATAAAAAACATAATTAGGAACATTAAATCCAGATGTTTGAGATGGACAGGGCATGTAGCACACATGGTTGTTGTTATGATTGTGAAACTTGAACTCTCACGTTGAGAGAAGAACAGAAGTTAAGGGTGTTTGAGAATAAAGTGCTTAGGAAAATATTTTGGGCTAAGAGGGATGAAGTTACAGCAAAATAAAGAAAGTTAAACAACGCAGAACTGCACGTGTTGCATTTTTCACCTAACATAATTAGGAACATTAAATCCAGATGTTTGAGATGGACAGGGCATGTAGCACACATGGGAGAATCTAGAAATGCATATAGAGTGTTAGTTGGGAGACCTCAGTTGAAAAGATCTTTGTGGAGGTGAAGGCGTAGATGGGAGGATAATATTAAGATAGATTTGAGGGAGGTGGGATATGATATTAAGGACTGGATTAATCTTGTTCAGGATAGGAACCGATGGTTGATTTATGTGAGGGTGGCAATGAACCTGCGGGTCAGTTGTAAGAAAGTAAATAATTATAGCTATATTCATATCGCTATACAGGCAAGTATAGGGATGCATTCGACAAGAATAAGCCTGCATTCATAAAAAATCCGATTCATGTTCATAGGAATATTCTTTCTGTTGCAGTCCTGTGGGATCAGTCTCCGCTTTATAGACGTTGTCATGAATCACCCTGTATGAAGAAAAATTTATACATTTTGATACAACTATTACGTTTTTGTAACCCATTTTCACAGTCCGCATAATAACTCAACACAAAATAGCATACGTTGACATTGCATGACCTAGCATACAATCAGCTTACCACATCGTAACGCATACACACGTGCATATGCACTTCTGCATAATTGAAGACCTTTGTTTTTCCTGCTCGGATGTTTAATTTAACATAATGCAATATCATTATGCACTAATTTCCTTGTTATAGCTCCATAAACGAGAGATTTCCGTTATTTTCATACAGATAGTGTGAGCTATTGAGTTGCGAAACGCTACCAATCCACACAATGGGCTGGAAAATACCAACACATTATCATAATGTTGTGTATGTGACGGGGGAGCTACTCGCGCGGGGATAATTTGCCCATACAGGATTGACCGGCAGAATTAAAACATAATAGACTGCGTTTTTAGAGGCAAACTTGTTAATTTGCAAGTACTAATTACATACCTATCCTCCTGTGGACGAAGGCTTAATTAAATTATGTTTACTGTATATAGTTTGGACTTGACTGAGTTTGAACTCGGATATTCTACAATGTGAAATTCTGTTGAGTAGACGATTATACATAGTTCGCCGCCACAGACACACCAATTCCTTATTGAAGTCAATCGACAATAATTAAGAGATCAAATGGTAACAAGAAAAGAGTGGAGAAACTAAATAAATGCCGGAAATTCAGAAACAGCGAAAAAGAGAGGTAACGAAAAAAAGGAGAAAGAGACAAGAAAGATAATAACACGAGGAAGTAAGAGAAAGGGAATAAAGAAGAAATAAATGGAAGAAAAAGGAAGAAAGACAAAAAAAAGGAATGAGAAAATGGTAAAAGAAGAGATTTACAAAAAGGAAACGAAAGTAATAAGAAGACAGAAAACAGGAGAAAAGCAAAGAGCAAAAAGAATGAAGTGGACAGACAAGAAATTAAGAAAGAGATTAAAAAAACAGGAAAGAAAGAAAATAAAGACGGAAGGAAGAAAACAGAAGAAAAGAAACGAAGAAGAAAAGAAAGGAAAAAGAAAAAGAAGAGAAGAAAGAGAAAAGAAAGAGAATAGAGGAAGAAGAAAGAGAAGAGAAGAAAGGAAGAAGAAAAAAAGAAGAGAAGTAAGAAAAAAGAAAAGTAAGAAAAGAGAAAAAAGAAGAGAAGAAAAAAGGAAAAAGGAAGGGAAGTGAGAAAAAAAAGAAAAAAGAGACGAAACGAAAAGAAAAAAGAAAGGAAAAAGAAAAAAGGAGAAGAAAGGAAGAAGAAAAAAGAAGAGAAGAAAGAAAAAAGAAAAAGGAAATGTAAGAAAAGAGAAAAAAGAAGAGAAGAAAAGCGAAAAAAGAAGAGAAGTAAGAGAAAAGAAAAAAGAAGAGAAGAAAGGAAAAGAAAAAGAAAAGGAAAGGAACAGAAAAAGGAAAGAAAGGAAAAAGAAAAAAGAAGAGAATAAAGGAAGAAGGAAAAAGAAGAGAATAAAGGAAGAAGGAAAAATAAGATAAGTAAGAAAAAAGAAAAAAAGAAGAGAAGTAAGAAAGAAGAACAGAAGTAAGAAACAAGAAAAACGAAGAAAGAACAAAGAAAAGGTTTGAAAAAGAAAGAAGAAAATGAATGAGGAAGAAGAAGAAGAAAAGAAGGGACAAAGAAGGAACGAAGAAAAGGGGAAGCAGGCAGAAAATAATGCAAGAAAAGGGAAGAAAAAGAAGAAACAAGAAAAGATAAATGGGAAAGAAAAAAAAGGAAAGTGAAAGAAGAAAGAGAGAAAAGTCCAAAGAGAAAAAAGAAGGGAAGGAAAATGATAGAAGAAAAGAGAAAGAAAAGGAAGGACGAAATAAAAGAAACAGACAAAAAGGAAGAAAGTAAAAATAAAAGAAAGGGAAGTATTAAGAATTAAAAAGGAAGAAAAGATAGAAGAAAGAAGGAAAGAAAGACAACAGAAGAAAAGATTGGAGAGTGGAGAAAATATAAGAGAAAGAAAGGATGAGAAAAAGGGCGAAGAAAGGAGAGAAAAGGGAGAAGAGGTTGGAGGAAGAAAGGAAAAAGGAGAAAAACGAAAATGGAGATAGAGACGAAAAAAGAGGAGGAAAATGTGTGGAATAAAGGGAAAGGAAAAAGTAAGTGAAAAGGAGAAAGAGTCGGGAAAAGAAGAGGAAAAGAAGAAAGATGGGGAAAAGGAAAAGGAGATGGAAGGAAGAAATGGAGAAAAATGGGAAAAGGAGAATTAATAGGGAAAAGAAGGCGAAAAGTTGGATGAGATAAAGGAGAAAAAATGGGAAAAGAAGAAAGAAGGGGAAATGAAGAAGAAGGGAAAAAGGAGAAGATAATGGAAAAGGAGAAAGAAGGAGAAAGAGAAAAAGAAGGGGAGGAAAAAGGGATGGGGAAAGGGAAAAGAAGGTGCTGGAAATTGAATGTCCGGAAAATCTCCAAACAGTAGTTCAGAAGTCGCTAGATTTCTTACTATTAATAGATAAAGTATAATTTTTGTTGCTAGGAAGTGTTAAAAAAGTCGCTAAATCCCCATTTAAGCAATGGGAAAGATACAAGAAATTGTCGCCGAAAAACAGTTAAAAACGCTAGATTTAACGACAAAATCACTAAATTGACAACACTGAACAGAACATGACGCCGATGAATATTTATTTAGGCATTTTAACTGTTAAACATAGTTACCAGACTGGGACCCAAAAATAAATTGAGCTTACCATTTTCTACGGTTAATTAAACGAAAACCAGTCATGTGTATAGCTACTCGGATGTGGGTGCGAAATTTTTTTAAAGATTGCCAGAAGATATTAAAATTTTAATTTTAAATATTTTAAAAAGAAGAGTGTATACATCAGGCATGTCAATTGATGCCCACAGCAGCAAGCACGCGCTTTAGAGCCGAGGAGAGCCTGAGCGCTTAACAGCGGAAAGGAAAGAGACAGACGAAAGAGGTGGTATATGCCGCTTGATCGAGCTATATTCAGGGATGGCCAGCACTGATTCAATAGATAAAGGGAAGAGAACTTATTAAAACTGTATCCATGTTAATTTTTAGATTTGCCTAAAAAGTATAAGTGCATCATAAGAATGTAAGTATTAATTTTAATGCTAATTTTTCACAAGTTTGATTTTTTATTCAAAAGAAATATTTTCTCAACTTTTCGTATTGAAAAGTGAAATTTTCAGGTATAGGCCTATTTATTTAGTAGCCTTGCAGAATGTTTTCTTAAATCTAAAATACCGTAAATACATATTACTGAAAATAGTGCATTGAAAATTTTGAAAATATTCGCATGGAAATTGTTTGTAAGGAAATGAATTAACAAAGCAACTACTGTTACATCATAAGCAAAAATACGTGCCCATGTGTTGTAAAAATGTCAGCTCTATAGCTTCAGCACATTTCGAGAAAATAATTAAATATTCTGATGATAGGAAGTTGCTCACAAATACCACCTTAAAAGCATAATACGATAAGAGTTTTGTTATGTAATACTAGTTACACTTAAAAGAGATACAGTACCTAGGTAACTTTGCTTTGTACTGTAATATTGTTTTGATTAGTTTATTGATTACTTTTGTAAGGCTAAAGATGCCATCAATATTAATTCCAACTTATGTCATACTCAATCTCTTTCTTTGGAATATCACTTTCTTTATGAATGTTGTGTTTCATCCACTTAATACAGTATAATATTATACTACTATGGAATTTAAGTGAATATACCTTCTTAACTTTCTATTATGTTATTAAGATTTAAAACTCAAGTGCAATATTAAGAAATCAGTGTTAGTATTTTTGTTTTACAGACAATACAGATAATATTAAACAGAAAGAAGCCATATAAAAATAACGACATAAAAATTTCACGTTCCGTTTGAAGTTTCTGTACCACTGTTTTCTTAATGCAATAGGTTGCTTATTCATTTACAAAACTTTTCCTCTTTCCGTACTTAGCGCTTGCTGCCCGCGCACGACGTCAAGGTCAGAAATATGCGCTTGCTTTGACATCACTAGTGTACATGGTTAGTTACATCCCCTTTCTATTCCATTGATGAATTTATAAATAAGAAAGATTGAAAAATGTAACCTATACTTACGCAATATTTAAGTCTGTATGTTTGCATTTAGGTTTGAAATATGGACTACACGCACACTCACACCTTATTCTGTCTAAATTTCTATTTTCATACCTTACATTTCCATTTTTATATACTAATTTCTTCTCTTATTTCTCTCTTCCCTGTCTCTATCACCTCTTTGTAACAGATGTTGTAATGATATATTAAAGGGCACCGGACGTGGGTCCAGGTTCAAAGTAATTTAGTTGCGTAATATGTTGAATAAACAATGCTCTTAATAGTTCTTAGAAGTGAAATAACAAGCCTTCTAAACTGAAAAAGAATTCACAAGTTGTTGTGTAATTCCTAAAATGACGGAACAGGGAATTGAAAATACTCATCACTTCCCATCACGTGACACGTTCTGTCTGGTTGCGCAACCATGCGTGACTTACGTTTGTTGTGTGATGCCTCGGGGAATCTCAAATGTACGAATTTTTTCCTTCACTTTACCCTCACCTCATTAGTGCACAAAATCATTGACGTATGAAGGGCGATTTTACTAAGGTATTTTTCATAATGGTATTTTACTATTGTTTCTCATTGTGTAGTAGTTGTACTGTATTATTTGTTAGAGTTTTTAACTGCAACGTTAATTCAGCGTTGAAATGAATGTGAGCAAGGAAGGTCGTCGATTTTTTGCCTATTATTATTATTATTATTATTATTATTATTATTATTATTATTATTATTATTATTATTATTACCACTATTATTACTATTATTATTACTACGTTATATTTACAATCAACATTACTGAAGATAGGATTGTGGAATCATTTCTTCGGTCTATAATAAATAGGACGTTAAATACCAACACAACTTTAGTAATAATGATATAACAGTGTAATATTAATATTATTAATAATAATAATAACAGTAAAAGTGATAATAATAAAAAATAGTAATAGCCCTTTCTGGATGTTTAATAAATAAATTAATACATATATTAAAATGAAAATGGAAATGAATATTACATTTTATATTCATGGAAAACTGAACTCAGATTGTTGGAAAGAGGAAAATGATGATAATACTTACTTACTTACTTACTTACTTACTTACTTGCTTACTTACTTACTGGCTTTTAAGGAACCCGGAGGTTCATTGCCGCCTTCACATAAGCCCGCCATTGGTCCCTATCCTGAGCAAGATTAATCCAGTCTTTATCATCATATCCCACCTCCCTCAAATCTATTTTAATATTATCTTCCCATCTACGTCTCGGCCTCCCCAAAGGTCTTTTGCCCTCCGGCCTCCCAACTAACACGCTATATGCATTTCTGGATTCGCCTATACGTGCTACATGTCCTGCCCATCTAAAACGTCTGGATTTTATGTTCCTAATTATGTCAGGTGAAGTATACAATGCGTGCAGCTCTGCGTTGTGTAACTTTCTCCATCCTCCTGTAACTTCATCCCTCTTAGCCCCAAATATTTTCATAAGAACCATATTCTCAAACACCCTTAATCTCTGTTCTTCTCTCAAAGTGAGAGTCCAAGTTTCACAACCATACAGAACAACCGGTAATATAACTGCTTTATAAATTCTAACTTTCACATTTTTTGACAGAAGACTAGATGACAAAAGCTTCTCAACCGAATAATAACAGGCATTTCCCATATTTATTCTGCGTTTAATTTCCTCCCGAGTGCCATTTATATTTGTTACTGTTGCTCCAAGATATTTGAATTTTTCCACCTCTTCGAAGGATAAATCTCCAATTTTTATAGTTCCATTTCGTAAAAATAAATTAATACGTATATTAAAATGAAAATGGAAACGAATATTACATTTTATATTCATGGAAAACTCAACTCAGATTGTTGGAAAGAGGATAATAATAATAATAATAATAATAATAATAATAATAATAATAATAATAATAATAATAATAATAATCCCTTCTGCTGCGATTAATAATAAAAGAATACGCTATAAACACAAAACAGACGTGGAAACGCGTGGTCGTTTACTCGTGTAAAACCCAATTTATTTATTTCTTTGTAATAGAAAAGTACTAATAGTAATAGTAACAATAATATTCCTAATATTAATAATATGATCTCTTCCCCAAGATTAATTCTGAGAGATCAGGTCAGGAATATTGGGAAATGTTTCAGCTATATTCCTTGTGTTGAATATTTGAAGTTAGTAATCTTAAAATGTGAATGAATAAATTAATTAATGGAAATGAATGAATGAAATGAACGAAAATGAGATTAATGGAAATGAATGACAATGAATAAATGGATTGAATGACGATGAATGAATGAAATAATTGACGATGAATGGATGAAATGGATGACAATAAATGAATGAAATGGATGACAGTGAATGAATGAAATGGATGACAATGAATGACTGAAACGATTGTGAATGAATGAATAAAATGAGGAATAAATAAATAGAAATTTAATTAATGAAAGAATGAAATGGAATGAATGAAATGGGGTGAATGAAAGAGTATAAATGAAATGGATGAATGATGGAATGAAAGAATTAACGAATGAACGAATGAATGGAACGCATGAAGTAAATTAATGAATGAATTGAATGAATGATTGCATGAATGAATGAATAGATTTGAATGAGAGATTGGAATGAATGGATTGGATAAATTAATGAATTGTTTGAATGAACAAGTGATTGAGTGAATGAATGGGATGAGTAAATGAATGAGTGAATGAATGAATGGAACGGGGGGAATGAAAGAATAAAATGAAAGGGATGAATGATGGAATGAAAGAATGAACGTATGAGCGAATGAACTAATAGAATAAATTAACGAATGAACGAATGAATGGAATGCATGAATTAAATTTATTTTATTTATATTTATTATTTATTTTATTATTGTAAATATTTTTGTTTCATCACTAATATTATTATTATTATTATTATTATTATTATTATTATTATTATTATTATTAACAAATTATTTTGTATTACTACCTTTGTATCATCTCCGTCACGATTATTCTATTATCATTATTATTATTATTATTATTATTATTATTATTATTATTATTATTATTATTATTATTTCTATCATCAGCATTATTATTTGATCTCTATAAAATTTATGTAGACTACTGGACTGTACCCGATGACGAGCATATGCTCATTTCAGGTATCTATTCATATGTATTCATTTCAAATGTAAATTATAAATAAATTTTTAATTAAAAAAAATTAATGAATGAATTTAATGAATGAATGAATTAATTAATTAATTAATGAGTGATTGGAATGAATGGATTGGATAAATTAATGGATTGTTTGAATGAACAAGTGGTTGAGTGAATGAATGGGATGAGTGAATGAATGAATGAATGAATGAATGAATGAATGAATGAATGAATGAATGAAAGAATGAATGGAATGAATAAAAGGATGGAATGGAATTACTTTAAAAATGGATGAAACGAATAATAATTGAATGTATGGAACTAATTACAGCTAATTTGATGTGTTTGTATGCAGGAAAGATTTTAATCAACATTAAAATAATATTATTATCAGAGTCAGTGTGCATATATTTGAAAATAAACTGTGTGTGTGTTGCGTGTGTACGCTCGCGAGCGCGATGTATATAATGTGTAGTTTGAATTGTAAACAGTCGACTCTGTGTCGTTTTTGTTCTTTTAAAACACAGGTAAACGTAAACCTTCATAAATAACAACGGAATTCAAACGAAAATCGGGAGTAGTGAAATGAAAATGGAAGAGCATAATATAGTATCAGCTCCTAAACCGGAAGGAAAATACTTGTAGTATTAACACAGAAAGTAAACATGAGCATGCCTACAGCTAAACTTCCTGTTTGTTGTGACATTTTTCATAATGGCGACCAAATATGTTTCATATAGATTCAAAGATATTGTAATATACAATTTTCGTGATGTATTATTAATTTACTAGCAACATGTAGAGGGGCTCCAAGACTAAATGCATTGCGTTCGTCACAGATAGGCAAATGTTCAAATTGCATGTTGTCTCTAACTGTTCATATAAAATCTCGTCATGTGCTCACAAACGTCGAAGGTCGTGTAATTCTTCGGCTTGAATTTAAGCGTAATTTTATCACATGAATCATTATTTATTATCTATAAAGTTTTTATTCAAGGATTGTACTCGTAGCATTTTTTGACTCTACTTCGTATTTTAAATTAAAATGAGGTTTTCATTATAAATATCATTTCGTGTGTCATGTCTTCAAAGTGAGTTTAATTCTTTACAAAGTACAACACAGGAAAGGCATAATAAAAACACAAAATTATCTAGTCGAGTGAAAGAATATAAATAATATTCATTTTCTTTCCGATAATCGAACCCATATCAACTGGATTCCTTCTTTTGTCTGTCAAGGTTCACGCCTGTTAGACCTATTCCCAGTCTGAGCATCTGAAACTGTAGGCCAGTGATGTCAAAGCAAGCGCATTTTTCAGACCGGGCATTAAGCGGTAGGTACAGTATGCTAGGAGGAATAAGCAGCCTGTTGGATTAAGAAAACAGTGGTGCACAAACTTCAAACAAAACTTGAAATTTTATGTCGTTATTTTTATACGACTTCTTTCTGTTTGTTATTTTCTATATTTTCTATAAAACAAAACTACTAACACCTATTTCTTAGCCTAATATTGCAGTTGTGTTTTAAACGTTAATAACATAATAAAGAGTAAAGAAGAAATATTCACACAAATTCCATAATAACTACAACTATACTGTACTCAGTGAATTAAACACATCATTCATAAAGAAAGTGTTATCCCAAAGAAATACACATGAATATGACATGATAAATTGAAATTGATATTGATGGTATCTTTAGCCTTATAAAAGTATTTAAAACAATATTATAGTACAAAGCAAAGTTGTCTAGGTATATGTTTTAACTGTAACTAATATGACATAATAAAACTCTTATCGCATTATGCTTTTAGGTGATATTGGTGCGCAACTTTCTGTTATCAGAATATTAAATTATCTCGAAATCTACTGAAGCTATAGAGCTGACGTTTCACCAACACATAGGCACATATCTTTTGTTTGTGATGTGACAATAATTGCTTTGTTAATTCATTTCCTTACAAACATTTTCCATGCGAATTTTTTCAAACATTTTAATACACTATCTTCAGTAATACGTATTTACGATATATTAGATTTACGAAAACATTGCTTTAGTACCTGTAAGGCTACTAAACAAACATATCTGTAAATTTCACTTTTCTGTAAAAAAAAGTTGAGAAAATATTTCTTTGGAATAAAAAAATCAAACTTGTGAAAAATGAGCATTAAAATTAAAACTTACATTCTAATAATACACTTATACCTCTCAGACAAATCTAAAAATTAACATAGATACAGTTTTAATAAGTTCTCTTCTCTTTATCCATTGAATCAGTGCTGGGCATCCCTGTGTATAGCTCGACCAAGCGGCATATTATACTACCTCTTTCGTCTGTCTATTTCCTTTCCTCTGTAAGGGTACGTACACGTTGGAGCAACGATAAACGATAAAAGAAACGACCTAGCGACGTTTTGGTATTATCAAAGAATCAAGTGTTCATATCGGAGCAACGAGGTCGCGGGAAGCGAACATTTTGATTTATCAGTAGAAGATATTCCATGCATTCACTTAATGAAAGAAGATATGTAGGAAATATCAGCTGCCAAGGTCAAGGTTAATATGACTTAAATACGCACAAAATTAAATCCGTTTCTCATCCCAAAGATAGTATAAATTCGTTGTGTTGTGATTGGTTCTTGTGATCACATAACATATGACGAATAAATACACAACTGATCAATTTGCAAATATCTTCAATAATTAATTTAATACGCCGAAATAATAATAAATCGATTAATATTCGGATATATTGATAACCTCGGTAATTATACAGATTAATATTCTCTTAATCAGAGATCATATGAACGACAAGAGCGAAGAAAATGGAACTTTTCTTTTTCGTCGCTTTTATCGTGTATCTTCGCTTTTATCGTTACTCCAATATGCACACCTCAATAACAATGCATGCTTCAATTCTCTCTGATATAGCATCGCTGCTTCTTTTATCGTTTATCGTCGCTCCAACGTGTGCTCTCCTGGTCTCTAAAGCGCGCGTTTGCTCCTATGGGCATTAGTTGACATCACTGCTGTAGGCCATTAGCATTTTATTCGTTACTACATGTCGATATATGAGGTGTTTTACATATTATGTACAGTTTTATTCCGTTGCATATTTAAGATAGGAATATCAAATAAATATATTCATAAATATTGAATGTACCTTTTGAAATTATACATTAAATCTATCTTTGAGATAGCGAAAGATTATTATGAGGTTAAAATCTATGGAGTATTGCGTGCTTACAAGTTTCTACACTGTTATGAATACTTCATTGCAAATCCAGTTCATAACGCAGACATAACATATACATAATGGGAAGAACTTCTGAGTATTCCAAATGCAAACGATCAAGCATAAGTTATTCAAGTTAAACCGACTTCTCGGAATGTAAAGAACATTTTCCATTATTCAGTTTTATTGCGGATAATTATTGAACTTGGAATTGCAAAATAGTATGAATTATCCATATCCGTACACTTAATATAGCAGCTGAAAATACCTTAACTCGATTGATACTGATGTTTTATTAATTTATTAGCTGTTTCCTTTTTCTTTGATAATAATGCGACAACTTCCTGGGAGTTTCCTTTTGTGTACATTCCAAGAAATGTCACCCAGGAATTTTTCATACAAGTGTATTAAAATACACGTTTTTTTCTTAACGTAACTGTATAGGAACTTTCAGAATAAGTACATTGCGTAAACCTGAAAATATGGGAGGACAAATAAAGATATTTATCACAAGAAATGGTAATGAATTCCTCAGTTATTTCACAATTTCCAACTTTTATTGGACTATCTCCAATAAGAATTTTTAAATAAACTGCAGTACAGGTTTATTTCACCTGTATAAAGACAATATTTTAACAGGAATTTAATATAGAACGAAATTTACGATACATACACTAATACATGACATATAATTTAAATTTTTGCCATACACACGGCTTTCACGTCTCGGAATTACAGGGGTCACTACTAGAGTGCTGCAAAACAGCGTTTAGAACCGGTTTATATTCTACCGGCCGGAGAAAAAACCGGCGAGGTTGAACATTCGACCAAATATTCAGTTTTCAAACGGTTGCTCCTAATGTTTTGCAGGGTAGATAGAATACCAGGCGAATTTCACTATAAAAGAATTCTGATGACATTTTCTGACTACAGAAATGGAGTAATAATTGAAGGAAATTTACTTTTTCTAATTAAAAATGAAGTGTTATAATTGATTGGACACTTTGGTACATTTATTTTCATAACTAACATATATATCAACTAATGGACACCGGTAACAACAAAGCAAATAAGCGTAATGCATAGATAAAATCTGACATGTAAATGCAAGAATAAAATAAATTACCATTAATTACAAAGTAGAAGGCAAATAAGTACACACTTATTATTGTAACGTTCATACTGTGGCGCTTCTCTGGATTTTTCTGGTCGCGTCAGGGAGTTGCGCGCGCATCTAGCGAGAAGGAAGGCGCGGGGAAACGGAAACACGAACCCCTGACGCTAGCCGCGGTACGGAGCAAGGGGGAGGAGAACTATGGTGACGGTGCGGAGCGGAGAAAGTAAGGAAGCATCTCGAAGCAGATTTCTCTCGGAGATTCTGAAAGGCACGCGAATCGAAGACTCCACAACATGTGGTTTAATAAATAACACCGTGAATGCGGACAGAAAAGTCAGTCAGTCTTCGGAAGTCAGTCTACAAGTGAGTCTTCGAGCGAGCATGGAAGCCAGCCTTCGAGAGCATCTGGAAGACCGGAGTTTCACGTACAGAGAACCGCAACTGGGAAGACCTGAGTTCGACGTGTCGTGGACCGCAGCCGGAAGACCGGGTTCGACGTGCAGTGAACTTGAGTGGGTCCGTAACTGTGGCAGTGTCCAGGCGAGTGCGACGCATCCGGAAGACCGGAGTTCGATGTGCAGTGAACTTGAACAGTGAGCTAGAAGAACTAGCCAAGGCGAACGAACTGTGAACTGACAGTTTTGTTCTGCACATAGTGCATTGTGAAAATTAATGGAAATTAGGAGTACATTGTCGTTCTTCTCAATAATACACGTTGTGTATTGTCATTGTCATCGTGTGGAGTGCAATAACGACTATTGTGTTGCTGTGTTGAGTGGAATACCCATTGTTGTAGGGTGAATTATTAGAAATAAAAGTCACATTTTTATCGGGAGCGTGGTGATAAAAGTAGGATAAAAGTTACGATACTTTAAACTCAGTATGCATAGGTTACCTGTAAAAGATTAATTGTTATAGTCCCGTCGCTCTAATTTCCGGCAACCAATCACGTTGCAGGTCGGCTACATTTAAACGTGTGCGTCTTGTGATTCGCTGATGAAGACGTCATGCATTTCCTAAGGCTGGATAAATACTCAATATAATCGCCCGCCATTTCGGCTCTTTCGTTGACGTTCGCAGAAAGCATGCGAGGATGTTATTTGCCGCTCAATTACAGTGCGTTTGATTTATTATCACAGGAGCTACGACATGATAATGTTTAACGGTGTGGCAAATAGATTCCATCGGCTGGTAGCTCCGCAACGAAAGAACAAAAATGGCGAACGATACTACCTACCTAGACTTTATAGAGCTTTCATTTCCTAAGACTTAAGCAAAGAGGAGGAGTCACGCCGGGAATAACAGCGTCGCGACTATAATATAGCCTATGCCTTTGAATTATTCTAAATGAGTGTATTATTATTTCATTAATAAATCATTTTAAGGAGATGAAAAATTTATTAACAAAAATAGAAAAACTCTCAAGCTATAATGATTGTAGTTTTGTGATCTGTTGCTTCTGACGATACCTAACTGCAATACATGAATGAATGAATGAATGAATGAATGAATGAATGAATGAATGAATGAATGAATGAATGAATGAATGAATGAATGGGGAGAGAGGAGGGAATATCAATTGAAAGGTACATGATGATAATCGCGTCCTTGCAACGATTCCTGAAACTCCTATATTGCTCATGATCCAGAGCCGTCCACCCGTAAAAGACTCGGACTTTCGTTAAATCGAACACTGGATCACTCCGCGAGACGGAAGAGCTTTGCATACTGTCTATAGCGCCAGGCGTTGTGTACCAATATATAATTTCTGTTTTTCGTAACCGGTTGTGCACGACTCCAGTCACTACCCGCTACTACAGTTCCTCATAACATAGTTTTTTATATTGTCATCTTGCTACCTTCAGCAATAGGCCGGCCATCTGCCCGAAAAGTATCGCAACAGCCTGAGAATGCTCCTCTCTGTCGACAAAAAGGAGCAGTGGCTGCAACCTATGAAAAATGAAAAATCTCTTGAATTCTCAAAAATTAATGTAAGGACTATCTGTTTAAATGAAACAGCTAAATTAAAAAAGAAGGAATGGTATGGCGGTTCTAGCCCGTTATACTGAATTACTATTATAAACTATTTAAAATAATTTTCCACCTTAAGGTCCTTAATAAACCGTCAGAATACTGAACACCTACTACATTAATTAACGTAATACTAACTCACATCACTCTGAAAATACATTTATCCGCATCATGTATCAAAAGACGACGAGGCATAGTCGGAAGTTCGTCTAGAATACACCGTGGTTCATTAAAATGTATAACACTAAGTACCTTTACTAGAGGCCAGAAATTGCTTTCCGGAACATGTGCATACATAGTGTTATAAAGCATCTTCATCGTGATGTTATTAACGAATTCAGTAAGAGTCTAACACAGGAAATAATTAAGTTATATTCACACATTGTTATAAGAAGTAAGGTAAATAACCGGTGTCATGAAACGTACACGTAATTGTCATTATAAGTGATTTAGGCCTATTTCTATTTATTTTCAATGATATAAGAATGATCACGTAGACTTCACGTAAATGATATGAGAGTTTATAGTTTTTCTGAGACTGTAATTCAAATGATAAATTGTAAACTACAAACACATTATACAGAGTGTTTCAAAAGGGACGAGAAGTAAAAACAAAGATACGTAAAAAAAGTTCTAGTAAACATGTGTCCGTAAATTAACCGTTTACGAGATAATGCTACTTTTCCTGGTTGGGGCCACCATTGAATCGAGCGCCTGGATATGGTAAAACAACAATAGTCTTATATTATTACGATGTACCGAAGCACATATGATATTTCTGTGTAGAAATTCTGCGTCATCATATGATGAAGGATGAGTAGAACAGAGAAAAATTAATGGATAGAGCGTCAGCACGTAGAGCTGAAAACCGGGTTCAAATCCCGGTGCCGGAGAGAATTTTTCTCTGTTCCGGTCATCCTTCAACAACATTCTTGCTTCTTACGTATGCCGCACTCTCCCCATCCTATTTCCTTCTAACGACTGGTCCACAATAAACCGGGAACGGAAACGAGAACGAGAACAGAAAAAAATTTCAAATACATATATATTTAAATGTGAGCATTCACAATTAACCAGAAGCTTTCCGGGAACGGGAACGTGAACCTTTCCGTTCTCGTTTCCTTTCACATCCTACTAAATCCATTCTGTTGTCATCAAAAATCTATTTGTCGTGGTATATTTTATAGCAAGGAGGCCGTAACATAATTTCTTCTTTATTCATTGCTTTTTACTAACCCAGAAATTCAGTAGAACCACTTTCAATGTATACTAGCTACATGTGTAGGGGAGAGTTGGGTAGTATCGGACATCGGGTAATATCGACAGTGATGTTTCTTTCGCCTACCACCAGATGGCCGTACCTAAGTGACATGGTTACGTTCCTGTATGCGACATCTGAACACTGTATTACCATCTGGTGGTAGATGAAAGAAACATCACTGTCCGATATTACCCGATGTCCGATACTATCCAACTCTCCCCTGTGTAACCAGGATACTACGTGAATTGAATTTTTAAATATTCCGTGCCATAAATTTCGTAGTTGATTAATCTGTGTTCATGTTGGCTGGCTTGTACTCATGAGAGAACTGCATTGATCAGTTATATACAAATAACATCAGAATGCGTAATGTCGACTTTACATACATATCGACTAATTTTATTACCTCAATAAAGACTGGTTCACAATAAACCGGGAATGGAAACGGCAATAGTTAATTGTGAATGCTCACATTTAAATATATATATTTTAACAATATTTCCGTTCTCGTTCTCGTTATCGTTTCCATTCCCGGTTTATTGTGAACCAGCCTTTGGTCGTTCTCTCGTGAACCAGGTCTCTCGTCTTCTCATCATACGCAATTTTTTTCTTTTTGGGATTTATAAAGTATCTGAGCGATAACTTTTTTCTGAACGGTACAAGTAACTGTATAATGCTTTGACTAACAACACTAATATTTATATTTCCATGTAACTCGTAACATTATCTTCTGAAAAAATACAAGGTAGGGACTATATATCAACAACGAAGTAAACAGTTTTTGATTTACGTGCCATAGTTAGGCCTACATAAGTAAATTATATTAACTTCCTTTCTTAACAATTGTTGTCATTATTTAGTCAATTGTCCGAATACAGGTCTAAACCCCACAAGTGACACCAAGAAAGTACACTAATGAGGTAACTAGGCCAGGAGATACTGGGGTTGGGTGGTCAGTTTTTTCCCCCCTCCATTGCATATACCGCCGACTAGCTACATATTACTCTAGTCAGACTGTAGATAAGTACAATCAGGAATGTATGTTTACTCTTATGTCTCACCCAGCTGCAGTTTGCTTGCGACGAAGATGATAACCAACCTTGCAGCTAAGAGTAACTCGCTCTGGAGTTCTGATTAATAATATCCATCTGCCTAAATCAATGGCGTCAACTGTACCTACGAGCAGCGCCTGGCTAGAGCGAGCAAATTCTTACGAGTCCTGACTGACGTGACTGATATAGAAAAACTCACTTATGCGAGAACTGAGTTTCAGAAATATTAGGATTAAACAATATTTTTACAGAAACAGTTTTATGAAAACTATATTTTTCTGAAATGTAAGTTAGAAAAAACAACCTCTATAAAATAAATGTTAGAAAAAAAAAGTACTGGAATTCTGTTTCATTTGTGCTCAGATGAAATGGATCTGAAGTAGCTGTACCTTGCAGCTAGAGCAAAAGAGAAAAAAGAATACAGAAGAGCATTTGAGTTTTATTTTTAGTGACATTGTTTTTTCCAAGCTCTTGCTGGTCCTCTTTGTAGTGGAATATGTGAAAGGCTCAGACACTAGCGAAGGCCATGCATTACTCACTTCCCTATCCATCATTCATACTACGTCTGACATTCAAACACGAATTACTGATATTTTATTAAAGCGATACGCTGAATACCCCCACTTCTCATTTTGCTTTCCGCACCCCATCATCCCCTATTTTTTCGTCTCCTTTTTTCAGAACTGACGTTGTTTTCGAATATAGTATTGTCGCAATATGTTATACTGCTATTGTGTCATCCACTGAACATACGACAAGCATCACATATCGATTTTCCAGAGGGGGAAAATTCGAATATGTCAGATGTCCGTATATAAAGTAGATTTATTATCTGTGGCTCATTTAGCGGTATGCCGGAATGCGACTATAGAAAAAAAAGGAGGTAGAAAGGGAGCTTTTCATTGCTACCCTACGAGTTATTGGACCTATATACAATCGTCAATTTGAGCTGAGCCTTTCAAAAGAGAACTGAATAAACCCACTTTCCCATTCTCTTCAAAATTGCTAAATTAATACTTGCTATAATTCCTCTTCTCCCGGAAGTGTAACTTCGTAATTACTAAATTTCTGTTCCCATTTCTCTTTAGCTCTCTTAGTTTGTATAATCCAGGATTTAATTCAAACACTCAGAAGCAAAGCTCGCTAACTCAATATCTGACAGTATGACCGGGAGATTTACAGGGGTGGCCATAATATCTGGACACAGAGAAGAAAAGGAAAATAGCTAGGTATGTGTAACATGGAGACAAGACGGAGGAGAAGAGGAGTAAAGGTGGAAGAGATGGTCAGGAAGTGAGAAAGATAAGGACAAGAAGATAGATAGATGTGGTTTTATTCACAAATTTACATATGAAGGGTACACGGGAAAAACGATCAAGGTCCATCAAAAATCGAAATTCAGTTAATAATGCTATCTTATAGTGGAAAGGAAGTACTGTCATGTGGTCTAGCTAGTAATAAGAAATCATCGTTCTTGCATTCCACTACGTCAATTTCTATTAAATACACACATAACAAAGTATTAAGTGCTTAAACTTTAAAATTCGTTTTTCTCGAAACTTTCTAAAATGGACCTTGATCGTTATTCCCGTGTACCCTTCATATAAGTGCATTACACTATCACAGTTAGCCCTTGAATCCAATACACGGGTCTTTTGATGTGCTTTGTAGGTTTCTTCCTTCTCACCTACTGTACAATTGAAATCCAACCACTCTCCATAAAAACAAACAGATTAATAAGCAAGTGGTACATATAATAGTACATTATGCAACGAGCCTATAATGGTAGTAATTAAGACGCGAGTATGTTTATTTTCATACGAGCTTCTTAATTACTATTATAGGCAAGTTTCATACGACTTTTTATGCTCGACCATATTTCTAACTTGAAATTATTCATAAATATTCATGTTATTGTTATGTGAGTGCAATAGCCTACCTCATGAATTGTGAGATGTACGCAGACGCGAAAGTATTAATTTTTTCCGGGAAACGAATGTCGACGACCTTCATATAATCTAGAGAGTAAGATAAACATTGGTCTTGATATAACCTTGAAATTGAATTCGACATTGAAAAACGAGATGACAAATTGAATTTATTTGAATATTATTTACAATTAACGCTAATTATTATAGTAACAACATAACCTTCTCCGACAGTATTGAATTTCCAGCCTCCGTGACCTTTCGATAGTTGTCTTTCGATTGCATATCCGAGAATAATCGAAAATCTAAACTTTAATGAATAGGTGTACTTTAATGACATGCATTAAAGGGCTACTACCAGGTGTATAATTACTACATTTCGGCATGGTCGAGCATAAAAGACATTATATGATATACCCTAATTTAACTTAGACTATTAATAGACATAAAGTATATTATAGTACTAGTATTAGTAGTAGTATTTATTTATTTAACCTGGTAGAGATAAGGCCGTCAGGCCTTCTCTGCCCCTCTACCAGGTGATTACAACTATAACATGAACAATAAGATTACAATTAATGTTAAATTTACAATTACAATTACAATAAAAATTAAAGTACGACAAGAATACCTGATTAATGAAAGCTAGACATTTTATCATAGAAGTTAAGAACAAAGACTATTTTTGTATTTACCGAATTACAAATTAAACCTACAATAACAAAATTCTTTAGCGATGAAATTACCGGATATTGAAATATTTTGTGATAGATTAAGAGAATTATTTAACAAGAAACCATGTCTGAACGAGTCTCAATTACTGACCAAGTGCCTAGTAAGTTTGCGTTTGAATTCAATTTTATTTCGACAGTCCCTGATGCTATCAGGTAACGAATTCCAGAGTGTTGGCAGGGCTATTGTGGAAGAGGATGAGTATGAGGAGGTGCGATGGGATGGTATTGTTAGTATTGTTTCATGGCGACAGCGTGTGTTCAGATTGTGGTGGGAAGAAAGGTAAGTGAAGCGAGACGACAGGTACGAAGGAATAGAAGAGTTCAAGATTTCGAAGAGAAGGAGAAGTGAATGTAAATTTATTTTTTTATCGAGTGTAAGCCAACCTATTGCTTCCAGGGATGGGGTAATGTGATCATATTTACGAACATTGCTTACAAAACGTACACACAAATTATGAGCACGTTGAAGTTTCGTTTTGTTGTCGCTGGAAAGGTCAGTGAGTAAAATGTCAGCATAGTCAAAATAGGGAAATACAAGTGTCTGCACAAGGGACTTTTTTAAGCAAGAGGGAAGATGAACATTTATCCTTTTTAGCACATGGATAATAGAATATACTTTTCTGCAGGCTTCTGTCCCAGTTGAGATTATTATCCATGTGAATGCCAAGATTTTTTTTACCGAAGAACTGAAAGGGATATGCACTGTACTTACTTTAACGGGGGAAATATCGAGGTGCTTTACAGCGTCGGTTTGTGTCCTAATATGATTGCTTGTGTCTTTCCAGGATTGATATTAAGATGGAATTTCTTTGTCCATGTCACAATCGAGTCAATGTCTTCGTTCAATTTATCTATAGCGTCATTAATTCGATCTAAGCGGGAAGAGATGTAGCATTGAAGGTCGTCAGCATACAAGTGATAGTTACAATGCCTTACATGAGATGTAATATCATTGACATATATTGTGAACAATGGTCCGAGTACCGAACCCTGTGGTATACCTGATGTTATGTTAAGCCAGGAAGAGCTTCGATTCCCGGATACAACACATTGTTGTCTTTCCCGTAAGTAGGATATATAATGAAATAGTTACCATTATCCCTTCTTCAGATCGTAACATAAATTTCAACAGCTGATATTCTAAGCTGTTTCGCCTTGAAGAGAAACAATCCAGTATTTTGTTCGTATTCTCTATTCTCCTCTCCTATTCTGCCCTAGCATTGAGGGTGATAGATATTTTGTTCGGAGATGCGGTTGTCTTTTAAAATGCGCTAGAATGTGCTCCCATGATTCCTTTTCGACACATAATGAACACATGCGGTCTCCTTCTTCGGTGACAATTTCATGACCCTTCTATGCTCCCAATCTTAGCCACGACAAACCCGCTCTAGTATCTTTGCTACAGGAAATTTATATACTCATCCCCTCCCCCAGTTGAGCATGAGGTCTAATTGTAAATGCTATTAGGATTTTTCCTAACACTGAAGCTCAATCTCTTGCCTCTCGATATCACTTAAACGCATTTTCACATTACGCCTTATATATTTGGGTATTAT
The DNA here is from genome assembly GCF_040183065.1 of Periplaneta americana. Taxonomy (NCBI): domain Eukaryota; kingdom Metazoa; phylum Arthropoda; class Insecta; order Blattodea; family Blattidae; genus Periplaneta; species Periplaneta americana. The sequence goes on from NC_091121.1 coordinate 31,678,945, forward strand.
ACAGGGACATCATTTTATTTTTACTTCAATTTTTATTGTACCTGAGTTTTTGAATGTACTTCACTCCCACCCCTTCTACTAATGAAGTTCAACCGTCCTCCAGACAGAATCAAGACCGCATATAGTAAACAGCACTGAGTGAGTATAGTACGTTCCAGAAATATGTTCGTGTTTTCCAATGACGAAAGAGCTTTCAATATTGAATTATATTTTCGCACAGGCACTGTCCGTTTACCTAAGTCGCATCCCGATTTCCCCCACCTGCTTCTGCTCCCCCCCTCTGTAAAAGCTGGGCTGTCTTAGCTCTTTTCTGAAAACATTAATTTCTGTTAGGAATTAGACGTTTACGTAATATTATACAGCTGTTTAAAATAACTTAAATAAAAGGGCCTCGTTAAGTAATTAACTGTCAGGTGATTTCCCCTCTTTCTACGATCCTGCGGCATAACCACTTGGACGGACAATAGATAGCATGTCTGAGTAATTTTATCAGTGCGGGTTGGGCAGAAGTGAAGCTTGAATTTACAATACGTAAGGTAATCTTTTATAGACTAGGTACAAAATTATTTCAACATGAGTTACTAGTACGAAGGACGAAACTGGCAATTGGAATTAGATGCAATAGTCTATAGTGCGATAATATGCAGAAAAGAACTGAAGCCTTTATCGAAATGAACCGCCACCATTTTCAAAAATGTGTTTAAATATTCATATTACGATAATTTTTTTAATTTTACTTTTTTCTCTATATTGTACGCTAATGTGCTGTAGACAGCATAATATACACTGCATAATGAATACGTTCGCATGGATAACTCAGTTCGTGAGTAAAAACACTTATTCTTAATACAGTACTGTATTTTGATTAAACAAAAACCTAATGAAAATTATCGAACTCAAAATCGCGATATTTCCTAGTTTACGTGAATGGATGAACTACTTTTCTTCCCTCTTATACCTAGTAGAGTGATTTGTTTGTGTTTTACGCCAGTATAATCGAACTACAGTCGTGGAAGGGGATAGCAAACTGTGTTTCCGGTTGTCTAAAGGTATAGCCAGGTTAATATTAAAAATGTTAGTAAAAATAAAATGATGTCCCTGTATAAATGTTTTTCTTTCATAGTAGGTCAAGTTACAAACTTATTTATTTCATTTTTGACATAGTTGAACCATACTATACATTGAAAATTATAAGATACGCATAGAAGTCGACAGAGTTGTGCGGGACGTATAGTAGTATACCCCTAATGTAGGATAATGTTATTAAAAATGCTCAGGTGTTGTCATCCTGCACAACGCTTGGCCACACATCGCTCGACTCACAACAGCTCTTCTGCAACAATTGAGCTGCACGCGATTTGTATAAGCTTTAATAAAAGCTATAAATTCCAACCGATTGTGCTAATTCTTTCAGAAAGTGTTTAATACGCGTATCTACACCGTTATCTGTCATTGCTTTCGATGTTCGACCCAAAGAAAAAGTTTGTAAAGATTGAGTTTTGCGGGATTTTAAGGCATATAAACATGAATAAAAATTACAAATACCATCGGATTCTTCTAATTAAAAAAATATATATTAAATTCGTGTGTCTGCACACATATCTGTCAAAAGTTTCATGGTCGCATGCAGAAAAACATAAGTTTATTAGTGTATGACTTCCAATTAGGAAAAATCTTTCGTTTCACGAGCTAAAAACGCGATTTGTATAAACGTTAATAAAACCTATAAATTCCAACCGATTGTGCAAATTCTTTCAGAAAGTGTTTAATACGCGTATCTACACCGTTATCTTTCATTCCTTTCGATGTTCGACCCAAAGAAAAAGTTTGTAAAAATTTAAGTTTTGCGGGATTTTAAGGCATATAAACATGAATAAAATTACAAATACCACCGGATTCTTCTAATTAAAAAAGATATATATTAAATTCGTGTGTCTGGACACATATCTGTTAAAAGCTTCATGGTCGCATGCAGAAAAACATAAGTTTGTTAGTGTATGACTTCCAATTAGGAAAAATCTTTCGTTTCACGAGCTAAAAACGCGATTTGTATAAACGTTAATAAAACCTATAAATTCCAACCGATTGTGCAAATTCTTTCAGAAAGTGTTTAATACGCGTATCTACACCGTTATCTTTCATTCCTTTCGATGTTCGACCCAAAGAAAAAGTTTGTAAAAATTTAAGTTTTGCGGGATTTTAAGGCATATAAACATGAATAAAATTACAAATACCACCGGATTCTTCTAATTAAAAAAGATATATATTAAATTCGTGTGTCTGGACACATATCTGTTAAAAGCTTCATGGTCGCATGCAGAAAAACATAAGTTTGTTAGTGTATGACTTCCAATGAGGAAAATCTTTCGTTACATGAAAGGAAAAGGTAAAAAAAAAAATAAAATGATGAGAAAGGAAAAAGAAAAGAATAAATGAAGTGAACAGGAAGAAGGGGGAGAAGACATGGTGGAAAGAGTAAAAACGAAGAAAAGAGATTGATGAGGAGGGAAGGAAGTGAACAATAAAATGATGGGTACCGTAGTGAAAGAAGAGACAATTTGAATGATGAGAAGGAAAAAGACGAAGAGATTGATGAAAGAAGGAAAAATAAGTGGTAAAAGCGAGAAAGAAGAGAAGAATAGAGTGATGAGTTACAGAAGAGAAAATACAATTAGAGGATTTTAAAAGGGGACAAAGAGAATGATGAGGAGTGACAGAATGAAGAAAAGAGATTGATGAAGAGGGAAACAAGGGAAGGACAGAATGATGGGGGACGAAAGAAGAGAAAAATAGAATGATGAGAAGGGAAAAAAAGACACTAAAAGAGTCGTAAGGAGGGAAGAAAGGGGCAAAGAGAAAGATGAGGAGGAAAATAAGACAAAAATAGAATGATGAGGTGGAAGAGAATTGAAAAATAAAATGTTGAGCTGAGAAAGGAGAGAATAGAAAAATTACGAGGGAAAGGGAACCTCGCTAGAACAAGTTCCTGGCTCGATTTCATCTAAGGTTCTTTCAATCTGGAAGGCAAATGTCAGGCAATTGCCATAAGAATCCTCAGTCATCAATTTAATCGGTTCTGGAAAAAGTCTTAGTTGAAACAGTAATAACTTAACCTATCTAACAAAACGAACAAGAAGAAAATGAGGAAAATAAAATGTAAAAGGGAAGAAAGGAGATAAGAAATGTAAAAAGAAGAAAAGGTGAGACTTAGGAAGAAGGTAAGGGAAAAGTAAAAGAAGGCAAGCAGAGAAAACGTAAGAGAAGAATATGGGGAAAATAAGTGGCAACGGAGAAGAAAACAAGACTAAAAAACTAAAAAGGGAAGGGAAAAAGATGACGAAGAAATGGAAAAGAATTTATGTTGAGGAAAAGGAGTAAAAGGGAAGAGAAGGGGGGAGGAAATGTAATGGTCGTCTTTGTAAAATAATTAATGTGAAATTCATGAACACAATAAAATCGTGTCAAAATATTATGGAAGATATAAATAAGGCATCTCTGTCACAAATAACCTGATGTCGCCTAAATTGAGAGAATACGCTGAACTAATAAATTTAATCAATGAAATTGATCATTTAGGCCTACTTGCTGATGACTACAATAAAAAATAGCGTATATGTTTATTCATTCCTAAGCGAATGTTCATCCGTCACATTGGAAGATGGTAGGCATAAGCTTTAGAATGTTTCTGCACTAGCTGTTATGTGGCGTTCCAGCCAATTAGCTTTAATCGTCCTGTGTAGACCGCTGGCGGAATTGTGGTTATTGTATTCGAAATTGTGTTAATTGAGTAATTATAATGTATTAAACTGTTAACACCCTTTATGATCAAATTTCGACGTAGAAAGTGAATTTTGCATGCCTCTGGCTTTTCATAGGCAGGACACATAATTGATTATCTCTTAAATGTAGCTTCCCTCAGCAAAAAGATTGTGAAATTAAAGTTAAGAATATAACGTTAGAAAATTTAACCAACAAATTAAAATATATATATATATATATATATATATATATATATATATATATATATATATCAGGCCCACACCTGTGGAGTAACGGTCAGCGCGTCTGGCTGCGAAACCAGGTGGCCCGGGTTCGATTACCGGTCGGGGCAAGTTACCTGATTGAGGTTTTTTCCGGGGTTTTCCCTCAACCCAATATGAGCAAATGCTGGGTAACTTTCGGTGTTGGACCCCGGACTCGCTTCACTTACCTTTCTTCCCACCATAATCTGAACACACGCTCTCGTCATGAAACAATACTAACAATACCATCCCATCGCACCTCCTCATACTCATCTTCTTTCACAATAGCCCTGCCAAGACTCTGGAATTCGCTACCTGCTAGCATCAGGGACTGTCGAAATAAAATTGAATTCAAACGAAAACTTACTAGGTTCTTGGTCAGTAATTGATTACTTGTAAATAGTTTCTTTAATCTATCACAAAATATTTCAATATTCAGTAATTTCATCACTATACAATTTTGTTATTCTAGATTTAATTTGTAATTCAGTAAATATAAAATATTCTTTGTTTCTCTATGATAAATTATCTAGCTTTAATTATTCAGGTAATCTTTTCGTACTTTGATTTTATTGTAATTGTAAATTTAATACTAATTGTAATATTATTTGTAATTGTAATTGTAAATTTAATACTAACTTAATTGTAATTTTATTGTTGATATTGTAGTTGGAATCTCCTGGTAGAGGGGTAGAGAAGGCCTAACGGCCTTATCTCTACCAGGTTAAATAAATAACTACTACTACTAAATAACTACTACTACTCATTTCATCGGCATTATCACCTTCATCTCATTCAGACGCTAAATAACCTAAGCTGTTGATAAAGCGTCGTAAAATAACCTACTAAAATAAAAAAAATTAAAAAAAAAATATATATATATATATATATACGCTGAAGAAATTATGATCCCGCACGTTATTAGGATTGGACTCAAACTCTCAACACGTTTAATGTAAAATGTAAAAATAAAGGTGCTCGCAGCTTCATGACACTAATAGCTTGAATGTTACATCGTCCAATGGAGAGACAGTATCATGACTGTATTTGAAAGCAAGTTATTAACTTAAATTAACTTACAAGGAATATGCATTTACGTCAATATCAGTTGGAAACGTTGGTTCTACTGCTATTTTTTATTAAGCTTAAAAGTACTGTATTTTAACTATCTTTATTAGTTTGGTGTATCTGTATCTGTAATACGAGTATATGAGGCACTGTGTACCGCTTACATGGAACCATTTAATACTTCTTGATGTTCCAGCAAAGAGCAGTGGTCTCTCTTGTCACTGCATTTTCTATTTTTAGTTCGTTACAAAACTGTACCAGACAAAGTGTCGAAGTTGTCCTTGCGGCCGAAGTGTACACGAAACTTAATAAAATGGAGAACACAATTTGCATTTGGTACCCGATGGTAGAACCGTATCAAACTTGCCTCGGATGTGCTTCCCATGAAAATGGACTTTGACACCTGGCTACGAGTTGCTAATAGGAATTGTTTGTATAGTTCCTCATTGAGTCCTGTTTGAATGCTCTTCCATTGTTATACGTTGATTTATTTAGACGTGCGAAATCTACTTTGTGGTTCGTGTCACACCTCGAAGTTGCAAGTCGGTTGTTCCTGGCAAAATCCTTTTAGCGGATGAAATAGGAATCAGTATCTACCAAAGTTTTAATGCTTTCGTGTTGCTTCCATGGGATTCTGTGCCAATGTAACAGAACCACACTAGGTTCTACAATTGAAATCTCATTTTTTAGTTTAGCTAAAATTTATGTAGAAAGATTAAGGTATGGCCTGCATAAATTCAGTTTATGAAAATGTTTAATAACTTTTATAACTCCATGAGCGAACGACAAAATATAATCTATGAACATTTTTTATCCTAATGGAGTTTGAGCATCAAAAATGCACGGTATATTAAGCATTCAACTCACATCTTACCCAATACACAAATAGCTGTAGGTGGAATCATTCGATAAGGATAACTGTTGTAGTGAAATGAATGAGGGTATTCCTTTATTGTTCTATGTCGATTGACATTAATAACTTAAGCCATTTTATCTACAGTAATCTCACTAGAAGTCCTGATTTGTCTAGAGAAAATCAAAACTCGAGTGGGATTTAATTGAAAATTTAAATATTAGGAGAAAATATATGATGATTAGAAGAAATAAAGTACTCTAATACAATAAAATATTGATTTACTAACATACTAGTCTTGAAAATGTAGCCTATTATTGTACCATCTCATCATTATAAGTATTCCGATAGATGGCAGTAGTGTGTTATGATGAGCTGTTCTCTTGTTACCAGTTGTGCCAAATATACAATCTTCATTGAACTGTATGGACGAATACTATTCAAGAAGGCTTGTTGATTCAGTTTAGTTTTTTATAAAAACAGTTGCATTCCACTTCAATTATAATATAAGCAATGCCATTAATTTCAGAGGGTATTTCTAACAAAAAATAATGTAATATGATTTTGTTCGTTTTTTCTTCCTTTCCGAAATAAAAATTGTTTTATATGAAATATTTCATGGCATGTTTTGGAAAAGCCACTGATTTAATTTCCAATACGCTCAGCCAATTTATGAGAGAAGTGTATTATGATAATGGATTTTCGAAACAATTATAGTTTTGTCCTTCAAATATGCAGAAAGTTCATCCGAGCAAATGTAACATTTTAAAATTCCTTTTGAGAAGGAAAAGGTACAATTGTTCGGATCAAATTTATGCACATGTGAAGGACAAATTTAAAATTCTTTCAATTAGTCATTACCATAATACACTGGTCTCTTAAATTGCTCGACCATATTGGGAATCCACGATATGAAATGTTTAATATAAAGTTTTTTTTCTCGAAAAGAAGTAAAAACGAGCAAAACTGTTTTAAAGTTTTTGCTTGAAATATCTTGAGGAATAACCCTCTGAAATTAATGACATTACTTACGGTCCACTCTCTATATTAAACAGTTTCTGATACGTGAATGTCCATAATCTCATACAACAGAAGCTATAACATAACCTAAGTAATATAAGCAAGATAAATGATAGAAACGTTTAGTTAAGGATGATGAAATAAACATGAATCATTTTCAAAATTATAATTATTGAAAGTACAATGTTGGCAAACAAAGAAAAAATGCTAGGGAGATGATAAAACCTAAGAAATACTTGGGTGGTGATAGGAAACAAATGCTAGGGGGCTGGTAAAAATTGTAATATAAGCAGCCATAATTGCTTGAAACACGTCATTCCTTACCGTTTTATTTGTCAAAATTAGTAGTACCTATGGCGTAATAAAAGTGTGATGGTCAATTATAAAATATCGTCGAGCCTAAAAGTGAAGCTGTAAATACTGATAGGAAGACACACACGAAAATGTGTCTACAAGTATAGGTTGAATTTTGATTCCGGAGAAGTATGACAGCCAATTTATCTTTCCATGTATGTAGGGTAAACATTGGTAATTTCGTGGCAGTGGTTATTTCGTGATACTTCCTCTTTACTCTTTCGTAAACTAACCAATGGTGTTACGAGATTCAAATTTCCGCCAAGGGATTGCATATGTTGTCCAGTTTCCAGAAACATACAGCTACGCTTTGTGTGTCTATTGTATCTGCTTCAGTGAGCTTTCATGTTTGGAGAGAGCAAGTTAGCGTCGACTTCTCAGGCGTAAAAATTTTGTGGATGTTTGTAATTACATTACAGGCTTATTACTAAAGGTAAGCATATGATATTTGGTACAAAAATGTATTATATCTTAATGAAATTTTAGGAAATGTTTTTGGAATTTTAGATACAGCTGTAGTCGCCATATAGGCTTAGCTTTACTTACAGAAATCTTAGCTGTTTGAGGCGAAATTTTGTTGAGTATTAAGCGTTACATTTTATATTATTTTAAAAATTGTATTACAATACGAATTTTAGAAGTCTGCAGATAAGATGTGACAACAAAGAAGAAAAGGGGGCCGCAATGGGTTCAGTGTAGCTTCTGTTTGATTTGTTATAATGCTAAGTGTCAGTGATAAGTGCTAGATGACTTACGTACTTGCAAGAATTGTGACACAAGATGAAACATAGCTCCACCGTTTTGGACCGGAGACAGAGGTAAACAATGGAGTGGCATCATGCAAATTCACCAAAGAATAGAAATTCAAAAGCGCACCTTCAGCAGGAAAAATTATGGCTACTGTGTTTTTCGATTCAGAATGACTCTTGCTTGTGGACATCATGCCACACGGAACTATCATTAATTCTGACGCGTGTGTGGCAACTCTCAAGAAACTTCAAGCTCGACTGAACCGTGTTCCACGAAGCAGGATGTTCTGCTATTGCACGACAACGCACAGCCATATGTCAGTCACAAGACCGCAGATTAAATCAGAAAATTCGGATAGACAACACTGAAACATCCGCCTTACAGTCCTGAGCTGGCACCGCGCAATTACCATCTCTTTGGTAAACTGAAGGATCCCTTCGCGGAACGAGGTTAGAAGATGACTCCCTTGTGCACGCTGCTAAAGAGCGGCTCAGACGTGTTGGTCCAGACTTTTACCGTGCTGGTCTACAGGCCCTCGTTCCAAGGTTACGTAAGGCAGTTGAAAGGGACGGGGATTATGTGGAAAAGTGACATTTTGTTCCTAAAGTATGTATCTACATTCTGTGAAAATTGAAAAGCTGTAGGATAAAAATATAATTAAAAAAAATGTTATGCATTACTTTTGGAGTTACCCTAGTAACATAGGCTATAGTAAAGTCCGTAATAAAAGTGTTCACCCTTTCAGGGGAAAGAAGATGCCTTTTCAATTTCAATTTTTACTTTGATTTCATTCTTATTATGTGTTGATGTGTATTTCTATGTTTTCTTGCTATGAATATTAGACGGAATTACTGTGTTTGAAGTCTTGTAACAATAAATGAGAATTTCATTTGTCTTTAATGAATTTTTACACAATTCTTCTACCCCTGACGAAGTTATCAATGTAATATCTCGAAATTACCAAGGTTATCACGAAATAACCAACCTTTTAGCTTAAGTTGTAAAAGTGATTTTTGGCACTTGTTCAAGAACGTGTCCAATCTTTTATGTGTCCAGATTTGTACAGAAAATTATCGTCTTTTAGATGAAAAACTCGGGAGAAGGATATATTAACATAGTTGCATTATAAATTAATTTTCATGAAATTATCACGAAATTACCAATGTTTACCCTACTTATCAAATATTATGGACATGATTTTCGACGTCGTGTCTCCCTTTCAACACTCGTAATTCCTGAGGATTATTGTGAAACAGGACACATATATTCTTACATTTTAAATACAAGTTCGAAATATGATACTAAACTTGAAGATTAACTGATCTCTGATATTCATTTACATATCGTGTGCAAAGTCGGCGTTTTTACTCCACAGTAATGCATTATTTCAGAAGAGAACATTTTATTAAAAGTGTCCATCACGACATCCACGCTCTCTAGGATTGTTCGTGCACTTACTGCTGTGACACGATTCCTTTTATATCCATGTAAGTTGGAGTATCCATCCCAACTTTTTCTCTATTGATGGACATATCCCTCGTTTCGTGACATCACATATTGAATATTATTGATTCTCTACGTTCGCATTAGCAAAACCGGTTTGAAGTATTGTGATTATATGTTACGAATAAAAGAAGACTGGATCGGCCGGAGACCCAAAATAGACAGCCTGCACATGCAAATTACTACCCCTCTATACGGTGAACGGAACTGTATCAGTCACAAAATTGATAATGATAATGCAATTTATAATATTTATTACAAATATTAATGATAATAAAAATAATTCCTCTCAGGTTTTAGGCCAAATATTAGAAAAAAATTAAATAAATACTTTTATGCTCGACCATGCCGAAATGTAGTAATTATACACCTGGTAGCAGTCCTTTAATGCATGTCATTAAAGTACACCTACTCATTAAAATACAGGTGTTTTCAGCCAATGACAACTCACCTTACAGGTGTTCAGTCAATAACAAGTCAGCTTTGTACCAATATAAAACCGCAAGTATCGATTATTCTCGGATATGCAATCGAAAAAGAATTAGCGAAAAGTCACGTAGGCTGGAAATCCAATACTGTCGCAGAAGGTTGTGTTCTGTTACTATAATAATTAGCGTTAATTGTAAATAATATTCAAATAAATTCAATTTGTCATCTCGTTTTACAATGTCGAATTCAATAATCAAGGTTATACCAAGTTTAACGGGATTATACAAGGTCAATGACATTATTGTTCCTAGGAAAAAAAATCAATACTTTCGCGTCTGCGCACATCTCACAATTCACGACCTAGAACAAGGTCACTTCCGATCTTGTCAGATACAAATAAAATGTATACATCTGAATAATTCCAAGTTAGAAATATGGTGGAGCATAAAAAGTCCTATGAAACTCGCCTATAATGGTAATTAAGAAGCTCGTATGAAAATTATGAAACTCGCTTGCGCTTGTTTCATAAACATCCATACTCGCTTCTTAATTCTTATCATTATAGGCTCGTTTCATAATGTACTATTTTGCTCGACCATGCCGAAATGTAATAATTATACACCTGGTAGCAGCCCTTTAATGGACCTCATTGAAGTACACTTATTCATTAAAGTTCAGGTGTTCCACCAATCAGAAAACACCATTGTAGCAATATGAAAACGCAAGTATCGATTATTCTAGGATATGCAATCGAAAGACAACTAGCGAAACGTTGCGGAGGCTGGAAATCCAATACTGTCGCAGAAGGTTATGTTCTGTTACTATAATAATTAGCGTTAATTGTAAATAATATTGAAATAAATTCAATTTGTCATCTCGTTTTTCAGTGTCGAAATCAATTTCAAAGTTTTATCAAGATTAATGTTTATTTTACTCTCTAGATTATATCAAGTTCAATGACATTAGTTTCTCAGAAAAAATCAATAATTTCGCGTCTGCGCACATCTCACAATTCACGACCTAGAACAAGGTCACTTCCGATCTTGTCAGATACAAATAAAATGTATACATTTGAATAATTTCAAGTTAGAAATATGGTGGAGCATAAAAAGTCCTATGAAACTCGCCTATAATGGTAATTAAGAAGCTCGTATGAAAATTATGAAACTCGCTTGCGCTCGTTTCATAAACATCCATACTCGCTTCTTAATTTTTATCACTATAGGCTCGTTGCATAATGTAGTATTATGCTCGACCATGCCGAAATGTAGTAATTATACACCTGGTAGCAGCCCTTTAATGGACCTCATTGAAGTACACTTATTCATTAAAGTTCAGGTGTTCCACCAATCAGAAAACACCATCGTAGCAATATGAAAGCGCAAGTATCAATTATTCTAGGATATGCAATCGAAAGACAACTAGCGAAACGTCGCGGAGGCTGGAAATCCAATACTGTCGCAGAAGGTTATGTTCTGTTACTATAATAATTAGCGTTAATTGTAAATAATATTCAAATAAATTCAATTTGTCATCTCGTTTTTCAATGTCTAAATCAATTTCAAGGTTATATCAAGACTAATTTTTATTTTACTCTCTAGATTATATCAAGGTCAATGACCTTTGATTCGCGGAAAAAATCAACAATTTCGCGTCTGCGCACATCTCACAATTTACGAGATATTGCACAAGGTCAGTTCCGCTCCCCAGTCAGATAAGAATAACATGAATACTTGTGAATAATTTCAAGTTAGAAATATGGTCCAGCATAAAAAGTCGTAAGAAACTTGCCTATAATGGTAATTAAGACTCTCGTATGAAAATTATGAAACTCGCATGCGCTCGTTTCATAAACATACTCGCGTCTTAATTACTACCATTATAGGCTCGTTGCATAATGTACTATTAAAAGGCACTACTTCTAAAGAAGCAACATTTTATTCATTGATTCTTTAGTAAAACTATTCCGTTTATATGACATCGTTTCATTTTCAACCTAATGAAGTGTAATTAAATTTTGAATTCCAACTAATCAGAGTCATATATCACGATAATATTGTAACTCGATTTATCACAATCAATTTATCGCATGGTCGTTCTTTTGTTTAGTCAGTGTCGCCAACTGTTTCCCCGTAATTCGATAAGGATGAATCCATTAATGTAACGCTGCATCTACACGGTTCAGTTTTCCAATAGCGTACGCATGCAATCTTCGAAGAATATTGAAAAATTAAGTTTAAAATGCGCGTTAAATTGATATGCATGAAGATTTTGTGTCATTTTGAACGTTGTCTTTATTAAATATCTATCTTGCATGCATTGCTTGAATGTGTGAAATTGAAAGGAAAGTTGAACCGTGTAGATGCACCTTAACGATGAAGTACTAAATAAAATGCGAAATCCTACTTCCACATCTACATCTTCATCTTCCAATTCCATGTCCATTTTATCTATAGAATATGACACTCCTTCATTCAGATTTGATAATTACGTCTTTCAACAATTTTTAACTTAATTAATGTATTAATAACGCCAATTGTAATTATATTATAAAATGTTTAAATTAAATTATAATTTCAGCAGATAATTAAAATGTATTTCTGTTATAATAAGAAGACAAAAACGCAACGCATGTGATTAATATTTTTAAATCCCTATTTCGATTGTTTCAGTTGGCATTACTTAATAACATCCTATTTCTTTATTGCAGTAATCGATATTCATCCATTTGAACTTCAAAATGTCTGAATAGGTTAAGTATTCACAAACATAGTACAATTATTAATATTTTACTAGCGAATTTGAGATATATTATTTTTATTTTTATTTTATTAACGAAATAGCCTAATAAATGTCACTCGAGGTCTGAGATTACTATAGATAAATTTAAAGTATAGTAATCTCAGACCTCGAGTGACCCCTTTTATGGAAAATACTGGAAATAAGAGGCTTTCCTAAGCACCTTATTAGTGCCGTTAAGAGTTTATATGTAAATACCAAAATAGTTATTAGCTCAGGTTTTAAAGTGTCAGAAGCAATTTTAACAAATTTAGGTGTTCGACAAGGGTGCAGTTTATCACCCACTCTGTTTAATTTATATATTGACGATCTAGTTTTGAAGTGGAAAGATGAAATACAGACTGCGATTAAAATATAATCTAACACACCTTTAAATACTTTACTATATGCTGATGATCAAATAATTATCCAGGAAACAGAAGATAACCTACAAAGAGCAGTGTATAGATTAAGCCAAAACGCAATATTTTACAATCTAACTATATCTGCAAACAAAACAAAGATAATGGCTTTTAAAGGGAAAAATCCTGTTAGATCTAAGATAATAGTAAATGGAAACATTTTAGAACAAGTATCCCACTTCAATTATCTAGGATGTGATATTAGTTTTAATTATGAGAAAGATATTGAGAAGAAAGTTAATAGATTTCAGATGATATGTGGAACAATTGGAAGAACTTTAGGAAGAAAAGCGAGAAAAGAAACTCAAATGAAATTTTATAAAGTTATGGCTGTACCTACTCTTATATATGGCTCTGAATCATGGACAATAACAAAAAAAGAAGAATCACGTATACAATCAGCAGAGATTAAATTTATGAGATACGTAAGAAGATGCACTAAAGCCGATAAAATAAAAAATGAAACAATAAGATCAGATCTCAATATTTTCTCAGTACACGACATGGTAGAAGAAAATAAAACAAAATGGAAAGATCATGTTGACAGAATGGCAGAGAATAGGCTACCAAAGAAGATAATGAATTATCGCCCGATCGGGAAAAGGGATCTGGGTAGACCTCGCAAGAGGTGGCTGGACGATAGAGACCGGAACAGGTGATATCACCTAAACCTTGAAGGGAGAAGAAGAAGAAGAAGAAGAAGAAGAAGAAGAAGAAGAAATTTAAAGTATTTCGCATAAAGATATGCAAAGCATTTCGACCGAATGCATTTCATGATCTCATATTCTACTGGAAGATATCCCTCTTAATCGACGACGGCGAACATGGTTCATGCATGACGAAACAAAAACCTAATTTATCCTCATCATTCCAATGTTCTACACTGAAGGTTTAATGACCAATTGAAATGTCAGAGAAGTTTAACTGGATATATGATCTCCTGATCTTCATCGTATATATTTTTGGCTGCGATCTTGAAGTATTCAAGAGCAAATCAATGACTTTCAGAAACTGCATAATCAGATTACGACTGTTTGTCTCAGCACATTCGTGAATAATCAGGAATTCTGGAATGAATGCGACTTCATTTGCGACAAAAGGAATGAAAAATAAGTGGAAGAGACAAGCACACAAAGCACTCGATGTGACAATAAAACAAATTCCAAGTAGGCCTAGTTAGCAAATATTGATTTTCCGACCATCGCTTGTTAGAGGTTTTCTACTTATTTTGGTCAATATTATGCATTGTCAAAATGTGTAAACTTTACTTCAAACATTCTGTAGGCTATACGTTTACTCGTAGATCAGTTTGTTAATGCTGTTACGTTGCAAAAGTAGCTACACCAAAATGGAATTTTAGACGATATGAATAACTTGTTTTGGAGTCTTGTAAAATTATGGACTTTGTATAAAATTTATCAATGAATTATCTAATTTAGAATACCGGATGCTAAAATTCCGGAAACACGTTTTCTATAATAATGATATACAGAAATTCAGGCTTTATGCCGTTGGGTATAATTGAAATTAATTATGCAAGGCTCGAAAAGTGACTTAACAGTCTCCCATGTAGAAAACTGTGTATTCTTATGTATCGTTTGGCTGCAGAATATTTGAATCGACATTAAATTAATTCTTGCAAGTTTGGAATTTTATGATATGCACATTTAATTACACAGGGTTGCCATGGTTTGTAGCTTTACTTGACGAAGGGTAATTTTGAATGACTTTTTCATGTTCTCTGTAAAAATGAAATTCGTTTTCGTCAAACACCCACAGTTTTTAAGTAATTACATATGATAAATATTAAGCGATTTATTTTATTGGTTCTTATGTTTGTTATATCAATAATATTTTTAATTATTAGACCTGATATAACTAAAATTTTAGGCTGTAACCTTATTTTTATTTATTTTGTTAATTAATTAATTCATTAATTCATTCATTCATTCTTTCTTTCATTCGGATTCCTGAATTAAAATTAAGAAGTATATAGTATAAATTGTCTTACAATATGTCTACTACACAATAATAATAATAATATATAAATTAAAATTTACAAATTCTCATTATTTATAAAATACATAACTTTTTTAATAATTAATACCAGAAATATTGGAATTGACAAGATTAGAATATTTAAATATAAATTTGTTATATATTCTTAGGTCTAAATTACTACTAAAATTAAATGCTGTAGTAGTGTTGCATTTTGGTTCAAAGAATGTTTAAAAATTCATATCCTTTGTTTCATAACTATGAGAATACAATTCAAAATTATTTCGATTTTTTTTTGTATGAACTTTATTAATACAATAAAATAAATGTCTCATTTTAAGAACATTAAAGTCTAAAAACAATTTTTGAGATGGAAAATCAATAGGTTTATGAAGACTTTTTAATTATTTTCTTCTGTAATAAATAACGTGGATTAAAACTAGTTTTAAAAAAGCTACTCCATCCCATAATTTCAAACATAATTAAAAATTGAAATAAAGTTAAGTATATTGTGCGTAATAAATTTAATGACAAGTAATTCCTCAATAAAACAAAATAATGTATTTTAAGTAATTTATTACAAAGATAATTAATGTGTTCGTTCCATTTTAAATTATTGTCGAAAATTATGCATAAATATTATAGCCTACTTCAATTGATATAATCTATCGTAAAGTGATTGAACACGATCGACTGTAAAACAATCTTTATTTCTGGAGTTTTCTAGAAGTACACAGAAGCATTAGAGTCATATGTTAATAATTTGAATAAGATGAATACTTTAAAAATTTAATGACCCTTGAAGAACGACTGGCTTGGACAGGATTTAAGAATGTGTTTGACAATTTCTTTGGAAATAGGAAACACTCAGGTTTAAAAAAAATCGTAGAAAATATATTGGTAGCTATGAAAAATTCAGGATGCGGTATGAGCATTAAAATCCATTTCCTTCATAGCCATTTTGACTTCTTCCCTGGTTGTCTTGGAGATTACAGCGAAGAACACGGAGAAATTGTTCATCAAGACATGAAAGAAATAGAAAAGCTTTATCAAGGCAGGTGGGATGAAATGATGAGGTTTAACTACTGTTGGTCTGTGAAAAGAGACAATGTGGGGCTGCAATATAGAAGACAAACTCGAAGACAGAACTTCCAGATGAAAGGGAAAGCGATATTGAAAAATAAAGTGTCTGCATGAGACTTGGAATGAGTTGAACCTAAATTATGAATATGAACAAGATAGTACTGATTTATTTTGTTTATTGTGTAGAAATTTTCAAAGACTACATGATTTATGCATTTAAGGGAAGACTGCACTGAAAATCGTGACAATTTTTCCAATTTTTTTTTAACTATTTCACTTATTCAGAATTTATATTTTCATACCCCAAATGGTTTCAGCTCAATTCTCATTACAAATACTCATTTGTTTACACTTTTTAAATTAAGGCTGGAAGTTGGCGTGGAATTTAAAGAGGTGTCAAAATAGTTTTGCATCGAAGAATTCTTTTTTAATATTTCTGATTACAAATCTAGTAACTTTTTGTTGGATCCCTGAAGTTACTAGATGAATGTAGCGGAGGAGAATATTAATTTACATAAATATTCATTTTATTTTCAAATCTATTTTTCTGTGTTCTTTTTTGTTGATTCAACACCAACTTTCTTATGCCGAATATTAATCAATCTGGATGAAATTTTTACTGCAAGTATTTATGAGGTAGCTGCATGTTTCTATGTATTTATTTTGTGAGAAATGCTGCTAGTTTATTTTATTAATATTTTTCGTAATGCTGCTAGTTTATTTTCTTATGAAAAATATTAATAAAATAAACTAGCAGCATTTCTCACAAAATAAATGAATAGAAATATGCAGCTACCTCATAAATACTTGCAATAAAAATTTCATCCAGATTGAGTAATGTTTGGCATAAGAAATTTGGTGTTGAATCAACAAAAATGAACAAAAAAAAATAGATTTGAAAATAAAATGAATATTTATGTAAATTAATATTATCGTCCGCTACATTCATCTAGTAACTTCAGGGAACCAACAAAAAGTTACTAGATTTGTAATCAGAAATGTTAAAAAAGAATTCTTCGATGAAAAACAATTTTGACAGCTCTTTAAATTCCACGCCCCCTTCCAGCCTTAATTTAAAAAGTGTAAACATACGAGTATTTGTAATGAGAATTGGGCTGAATCCATTTGGGGTATGAAAATATAAATTCTGAATAAGTGAAATAGCTAAAAAAAATTAGGAAAATTTTTCATGATTTTCAGTGGAGTCTTCCCTTAAGTGTGTCAATGTTGAATGAATGAAGCTATAAATGTGGCAAATCAATATAAACATTTTCATATGTGATAGGCAAGATCTGACTTCATATTCTTCATAGGCGGAGAGAGAATCGTTTCCTTGGGGTGTGGGGCAAAGCAAAACTATAGAATCTCCATATAACGGGGGACATCATTTACTTCCTCCCCCCGTTATAGCTTGACTGTGATAAAGTATATTGGAATACGATCATTTAATAAAGATATTTTCGAGGGCATGTTTCTTACAGTGTTACATCCACATCCACGATGTTTCGGACCGAGTTGTATAGGGCTTGAACTGTAAATTTACTACAAATTATAATAGGTCATAACTTAAAACATTCTCCTTCTTTTTCTCTCTCGTACAGACACACATTCATACATCAATAAAATTACGTAACAGTGCTAACAGAAACTTTTTATATGAAGTTTACCTTCCTGAAGACATCATAATTTTGAAATGCAAACTCTAATTATTTTATTTAATCTCGTCTATTAGTTTGCACATTATACCGGGATCACTTTTCTTTTTTCTGCATTGTTGTGCAGTATGTTATTCATATTTCTCCAAGTGGCGGCCTGAACACCTGCAGACTTGTACAGGCTGTTACAAAATAAACATTACAGTGCTTCTATTCCTGAAATGAGGTATACCAATTCTTATACATTCAGAAATTTAAAATAAATATTATAGTCCAGACACATGATCTGAAGACATTAATTCATCAATTTAAGAACGGAAACTTAATCATAAACAAAAGCTAGAAAGATATTGTGAATTCAATATTTTCTGACGCTAGTAGAAAAAAAAATAGACAAGTTTGCGGGGGCAGTGACCCCCATACCTCCCCATAACTCCGCCTATGATATCCTTCAGCAGAATCCAACAATTAATAAAAACCTAACTTCGATATTAAAAGGCTTGAACGAAAATTTATTTTCGGAATCCTTTTTTATTTACAGGGCGCTATGAAGTTCCCTTTTTTCTGTGTCGCTTAGCTCCTACACGAGGCCTCGGAGAACATGGGTTGTTTTACGAAAATTGATCCCTGACGTTTGTTGCAGAGATCGTGAATTACCCTATACATATTCGTTATAGATTATTGAAAACACTTGACCTATAAACAGAAAAAAAAAAAGCAGAGCGGAGACGTGCATAAGAAATTTGTTCACGAGTAAATCTAAGCTGTCACGGAATCAACCGAAGTCTTCCGAAGGGGACTTAGCGTATGGCAGCCGGTAATTATTTTTTGTAATACTGTACATCTGTCATCAGGCAGTACATCTCACTTCACGATATATGTCAGAAGAAGAACAATAATTGTTTGTATGCATCTGAAGTCTGACTAGTGTAATATGTAGCTAGTCGGCGATGTATGCAATGGAAAGAGAAAGAAACTGACCACACTACCCTACTCCTGGCCTAGTTGTCTCATAAGTGATGCCTTCTTAGTATCACTTGTGAGGTTCAGACCTGTCTTCGGACAGTTAACTAAACAACTACTTCATGGTATGCGGCCGAAAAATTTGCTCTTCAGTGCAGTAGTAATAGTGACAGCAATGTAAATAATAATAATAATAATAATAATAATAATAATAATAATAATAATAATAATAATAATAATAATACGCATTAATTATGTTTGGCGACGTGTAGTTAAATTCCTTTGATTATTGTACTTTTACTACGTCACACTACTTTTGACCAATAAAACCGTACGAAAGGACGTGTTTCAACCTATCATGGCTCCTTATCGCACAATTTTATCGCGTCTCCAGCATTTGTTTAATTTTATCGATTCCCTAGCATTTGTTTGTTTTTATCACTACCCTAGCATTTGTATTTTTTTTTTTTTGTTTGTTTGCCAACATTTCAAACTGCACTGGTCTGGACATAAAAAAAAAAACAGAAAATTACAAACCACTCCAGTCGATGCACAGCAGTTTCAAATGTGACTCGCATTGGCATTCAAGAACAAGAATTAATAAAGATCACTGGTCATAGCTATGCATCTTCCCTGAAACCTTATTTACAAGTAAATGAAGAGCACCATTCCGAAATCCTGAATAAGTTGAGGAATAAATCACGTACAGCAACGAGTTCCACTTCTTTTACGGTCACGTCCAATATAACAACTGAACTACCAACCACTAAAACATTCAAATTTAAAAATTGTACTTTCAGTAATTGTTCCTTTTAAAATTATTCATGTTTATTTTTTATTTCATCGTCCTTAATTAAAAGTTTTCTTGTTTATTTCATCATCCCCAATTAAAACTTTCCTAACACTTTTTTATATTATTTACGTTATGTTAGAGCTTCTGCTGTATGATATTATGGATAGTCACGTATCAGAGATTGTTTAATACTAAGATTTATTGAAAATCATCTGTCAAGTGACGTTGATTATTGAGATCCGGGTAATTGAAGTGAGATGCAACTGTTTTAATAAAAATGAGACTGAGTCAACAAAGCCTTCTTGACTAGTAACCGTCCACAGAGTTCAATGAAGATTCCATAATTGGCACAACTGATAACAAGAAAACAGCTAATCGTAACACACTACTGCCATCTAGCGTAATATTTGTGATGTTGAGATGGTGCAATAATACATTTGAAGACAGTTGTATTTTCGTAAATCAATTAATATTTTATTGTATTGGAGTAGGCTACTTCGTTACTTCTAATCTTCATGTACTTTCTTCTAATCGTGTAATAGTCAATTAAAAGCCACTCGATTTTTTATTTTCTCTAGATAAATCAAAACTTCTAGTGAGATTACTGTTGATAAAATTCTAACCAATGATAAAAAAGAACATCATAGTATTATTGTAAAATGTAGAACAGAAGGAATAAAGATAACAAAACTAATGAAGAATGACACTTGTAACTAGAAATATCATCCAGGAACAGACAGTCTGTTGTGTACATGATGTTCTTTGCATATCCAGGGAGAGAAATAAACATTGTGATGATCGCATGTCACGGGAGTTCTGTCATATGTCAGGATACTTTACATTAATATTATTTGAAATAGCCAAACATTCCAACATTTAGATTCAGACAAGGGACATAAACATTCTGTTTCTCATTTTCGAGCAGGTTATTATCCGTTCCGAATGCAATAGATTAACTTCGTACTTTCTGAGGCTGTCAGAGCTGACATTCCGATAAATTCATCACATGATATTAGGTTTAATACTGCCAATATGAGTCGTTGCGAATATACGATGGTCGAACTCAACAAATTCACTTTTTGAGGAAAACGCATTTGAAATTGTATCATTCTGGCAAACTCGATAAAATGGGACTTTTTTTTTTTTCCTCCGGAGGAAGGCCCGTAGATAAACACCGCAGCCTTAGCCTTATTGTGCAACCTTTTTATATTGGGATGATTTTGAAATCCTTAAGACCGCTCATCAAGCATAAAGCACTTGATTCACTGTCTGGTGCCATCTTATCGATTCGGCCACAGCATCCATTCTGACGGAGTCCGCGTGAACAGTAACGTTCCTCCAGCTTCCTGTGATGTTCCTCTGCAGCCTCTTCAGATCGTTGGCATCTGTTCGCAATTCATGTGCATGAATCTGCTGCATCCTTAATCAGAGGGATATGCTGCCGTCGACTCCACGACTCACCAAGGCGCCATCTATCCGAGGGAGCTACACTCCCCTTCTCTGCTGCAGTCCGCTGATTGAAGCTCCCGCAGACAGATGCCATCTGTAAGTAGATCCTGGAACGACGTCCGCCGTGTCCTCCTGGTCTATCTGTAACTATTTTAAGATGATTAATGGAATGACACTTATGAAGGGGAAATGAGTCCGAGATCCAACGCCGGAAGTTACCCAGCAATTCTGCTTCGAGTGGTTAAGGAAAAACCTTGGAAGAAACAAACCAGGATTTCAACACGAGCCCGCTCGTTTCACGATCAGGAAAGTTAACCTTCACTCCACAGCGGTGGACTTTCCACAGATTACGTACTTTTTGAGATAGAAATATTATTTATTAAAAAGGAAATGACACTGAATCATGTTCTACATTTTTTAATTCCACGTAGTTAAATGTTTTCAAGGACTGCATATAATGTCTAATGAGCAAATTATGGAGCTGGAATACACTTTTTCCAAAATGAAATTTTCTTCTGCTATAATAGAAACTACAAAACTCTAACCCTAGCTACTTAGCTTCTCGTTTTCAACATTTGTCCTCATATCACGAAATAGATAGTCGCTCACAACACCATATCACACTCTCCATTCCTAAACACAGAACATCCTTATACTCTTCATCTTTCACCGTCTCTGCAGCTCATCTCTGGAACTCTCTACCACAACATGTCAGAGACTATCGGACATTGTCTAGTTTAAAAAATAAATTAAAATTACACTTTTTCAATTCAGATTCCGTTGAGTTATAAGACTTTTTCTCTGCCATAGTTTTGTAAAAATATAGGCTATATATTAATTCACTGCGGGCTAAAGCAGGGAGTTGCACTATCACCTTTACTTTTTAACTTCGCTCTAGAATATCCCATTAGGAATGTTCAGGATAACAGGCAGGGTTTGGAATTGAACGGGTTACATCAGCTTCTTGTCTATGCGGATGACGTGAATATGTTAGGAGAAAATCCACAAACGATTAGGGAAAACACGGAAATTTTACTGGAAGCAAGTAAAACGATCGGTTTGGAAGTAAATTCCGAAAAGACAAAGTATATGATTATGTCTCGTGACCAGAATATTGTACGAAATGGAAATATAAAAATTGGAGATTTATCCTTCGAAGGGGTGGAAAAATTCAAATATCTTGGAGCAACAGTAACAGATATAAATGACACTCGGGAGGGAATTAAACGCAGAATAAATATGGGAAATGCGTGTTATTATTCGGTTGAGAAGCTTTTATCATCTAGTCTGCTGTCAAAAAATCTGAAAGTTAGAATTTATAAAACAGCTATATTACCGGTTGTTCTGTATGGTTGTGAAACTTGTACTCTCACTCTGAGAGAGGAACATAGGGTGTTTGAGAATAAGGTGCTTAGGAAAATATTTGGGGCTAAGCGGGATGAAGTTACAGGAGAATGGAGAAAGTTACACAACGCAGAACTGCACGCATTGTATTCTTAACCTGACATAATTAGGAACATTAAATCCAGACGTTTGAGATGGTCAGGGCATGTAGCACGTATGGGCGAATCCAGAAATGCATATAGAGTGTTAGTTGGGAGGCCGGAGGGAAAAATTCCTTTAGGGAGGCCGAGACGTAGATGGGAGGATAATATTAAAATGGATTTGAGGGAGGTGGGATATGATGATAGAGATTGGATTAATCTTGCACAGGATAGGGACCGATGGCGGGCTTATGTGAGGGCGGGTTCCTTAAAAGCCATTTGTAAGTAAGTAAGTAAGTATAGGCTATATATTTCTTTTCCTGCCTTTCCCCTTTTTGTTCTCTTTATCAGCCGATGAATTTATTATCATAGCCGTTTATTGTGGATTTAATTTAATTTTCTTTTTTTTCTTTTTTATTATTATTTTATTACATTCAATTTTGTTATATTCTTCCTTACGTTTTCCATATTAACCATTTGTACTAAATGAGTTGCTTTTGCTATATTCCAATGTATTTTACTTTTTTTTGTCTAATATGGTATTATTTTCATATTGTTTAGTGTCTATTTTATTATGCCATTATTATTATTATTATTATTATTATTTTTTTGTATTATGTTAGTATTCTGTTCTTTAACTGTTTGTTAAATTTTAACTGCTTGTATACTTTGTGACCTGGTAGAGTGTAAGAGAAGGCCCTATGGCCTTGACTCTGTCAGTATAAATAAAGAATTATTATTATTATTATTATTATTATTATTATTATTATTATTATTATTATTATTAGAAAATATATTAGGCCTACTTATTCGTACTTAATGATGTCTTCGTCACTGTTGTCATCCTCTTGTAATTGTTTATGTGTTCATTGTGTTTTGTACGTCAAAAATCTGTTCCACAGTAAAGGAACATAGACAGTAATTTACGTATGCCCTTTAGTTTTGCATGAGACAAGTCGTTTGGACACTGTTTGAAGATTTTCCTTTGCAAGAAAGAGTTTTGTATGGTTTAATTTGTAGCCTTTCATTTTTGAAGTTCAACTGGTGTTTTTGCTTCTAAATTTTCTTTGCTTATGTAGAATCCTTGTTTCTAATCCTGTGTGCATTGGAAGGTTATTCCACATATAAATCTTTCTCCATCAACTGAGCTTTGGTAACTTTTTTTCTAAAGGGCAGGTAAAGTTCATTACTAAATCCTCTGAGAGGCGAACGAGACGTAAAGGTGTTTTCGTGGAACATTTTTCAATGAAACACAGCAAAGGCGCTTAGGCTACTTAAACGGGGAGGAGAGATGTTGAGTTCGCCTTTCATACTCGCAGCTGCATCGCTCAAAATATTTGCTCGGTTTTATTCAGTCCCTATTACTCAAAAGAAAGAAGTACGAATTCAAAAAAGTTGTCTCACATTATTGTTCACCTTTTCCATAATTCATAAATATAACAAAATATAAAATTTATGCATCGATACTAAAATCTCGTTTTAATATAATAATGGAAAATATTATCCTAGAACCTCAAAATGGATTTAGGAAAGGCAGATCCTGTTCCGAATGTATTTTTACTATTAACCAGATATTTGAGAAACATAGAGAATATAATATAGCAACTTTTATACTGTTCGTAGACCTTGAAAAGGCCTTTGATAAAGTTAATAGAAATAAATTATGGAATATCATGAAACAGAAAGGAGTACCTCAACATTTAATAACTGTAATAAGAAGTTTGTATGTAGAAAACAAGATATTGGTTGAAACTGGAACGAGACATAAAAATGATATAACGGCAACCATAAATAGAGGTGTAAGACAGGGATGTCCACTTTCGCCTTCTCTCTTTAATGTTTATATTGACGATGCCATATTTCATTGGCAGACAAATTTAGATTCACATTTTAAAATACAAGAACAAATATTGGATACGTTACTTTTTGCTGACGACCAGGTTCTCATTTCTAGCTCAGAAAATGATTTACAGAAGGCCACATTTCAACTAAGTAATATTCTTAAAAATTATAATCTTAATATATCAACAAAGAAAAGTAAAGTTTTAGCTTTTAAAGGGCCAGATACCTTACGAGCAAAAATTATTTTGGATGGGAAACCTATTGAGCAAGTAAATAATTTTAACTATCTAAGCTGTAATATCTCCTATTTTAAGAAGGAAGATCCTTTAATAAACTTAGTAAATTTAATTTTATATGTGGCACAATAAAGAGATCCCTGAAATACACTAGAAGAGAAACCAAACTAAAATTCTATAAAGTTATGGCTGTACCTATATTGCTGTATGGTAGTGAATTTTGGACTTTAACCAAGAAAGAAGAAAAAACTATAGAAGCAGCTGAAATGAGGTTTTTACGTAGTGTAGCCGGTTGCACACTTTTGGATAAAAGAAAAAGTGAAGATATCAGGAATTAATCAAATATTTGTTAACTGATGGATAAAATAGAGCAATATAGGAACAATTGGAAGGAACATGTTCAGAGTATGAAACCAGGCCGAATACCAAAAATTATTTTAGATTATAATCCAGAGGGTAGAAGAAGTGTTGGTAGGCCAAAGAAGAGATGGATACAACTTTTTAATTGATTTCTATGAGAACGGAACGAGCCTAAATGGCTTAAGCCGTGAAATGTTGATGATGATGATAAAAATATCTCCCATGTTAAGTTTACACTTTATCTTCGCAATGTCTCATAGGCTATGATTATTCAGTTCTCTTTATGTTTTCTTCTAATTGGTTATTTGTTCGGTATGAAGTTCTCTTTCTTTATTAATAAACATGCCATTCATCTTTTAATTGCCAATCATCTTAAACTACATTATATTCAGTACTTGTCTGGATCCTAATATATCCGATATAATTTGCGGTGTCCACAGGGGAGTCTCTAAGCAAGTTACAAATCAGAGTAGACCTAGCAACCTAGATTGTTTAATGAAACGCCTGAAACTATCACCGCTAGATGGCTGGCGAGTCATTCGGTACTTCCTTACAAAAGGGTTTTAAAGAATCCGGAGGATTATTGCCACCCCCACATAAGCCCGCCATCGGTCGCTGACCTGAGAAAGATTAATCCAATCCCACATCCCTCAAATCCATTTTAATATTATCCTCCCATTTACATCTCGGCCTTCTCAAAAGTATTTTTCCCTCAGGTCTTACATCTAACACTCTATATACATTTCAGGATCCACCCATACGTGCTACATGCCCTGCTCATCTGAAACATGTGGATTTAATGTTCCTAATTATGTCAGGTGAAATATACAATGCGTGTAGTTCTGCAATGTGTAACTTTCTCCATCCTCGTGTAACTTCATCCGCCTTAGTCCCAAATATTTTCCTAAGCACCTTATTCAGGAGATTCTTTAACCTCCATTCGTGTCTCTAATTAAGAGTTAAAGTTTCACAATCAAACCGGTAATATAACTGTTTTATAAATTCTAACTTTCAGCTTTTTGGAGCAAACTAGGTGACAAAAGCTTCTCAATCGAATAATAGTAGGCTTTTCTCATATTTATTCTCCGTTTAATTTCCTCTCGAGATTCATTTACATTTGCTACTGTTACTCAAATGTATTTGAGTTTTTCCACCTTTTCAAAGGAAAATTTTCCAATTTTCATGAGGTACTGCAATTTATACATTTATAACATCTGAAGTGATGTGATGATGTTGGCTATTTCTCTTCAATTTTAATAGTGAGATATTGAAAGTGTTTTTAATTAAACTGTAATTCTTTAATCAGGAGCCAGCCTACGCGCTTCGCAATTTTTGTGGTTGTTACCACTGGTTGCACAGTTTACCACCCGACCACTATTCCTCTGGGAGTAGCTATACGTAACAGCTATAAACAATAGTCAATACAGTCGATATTGCTCAACATAGGCTTGGATAGGAAGAGCGATCATGTTTTTCACTCAAAGCTGGTTAAGTGAGTTTAATTACAAGAGCTTGATATATTACTTACTTACACAATATAAACACATTCGTGAGTAGCTTAAACTGCTACTCTTGGAAAGCACTGTTGACTTCGCTTCTGGAAATTTTTCATGACGCGAACTCCTGTCCAGTATGTTGAATTTCTTGCCGAAACTCGTTTTTCTGCGTTTGGATGGCATGTAATTATTGGACGAACACGCTCTCTTTCAAATAATTTCGCAGACTTTACAGAGTTTATTCACCGGGCGCATCATGTCCAGGTCTGATATTGCATGGCCTTCGCGTTCACCCGATTTAACAGCTCAAAATTTTTTTTCTTACGGAAATACTAGAAACAGAGGTATCTTTCCCGTAAATTGCAGATATTCAAGCGCTGAAGAACAAGATTTGAAAAGAAATTGAATACGATGGCAGGAGTTATTTTTTTCGTTTGGAAAAGACACTTCAATAGCATATTGCAAGTGAAGGGGCTCACTCAGAGGTTGTTAGAAACTAACTTAAATTGTGTAAGAAACATTCAAGATTATATATTACAGTTATATGAACACTAATAA
Organism: Periplaneta americana; assembly: GCF_040183065.1. NCBI lineage: Eukaryota > Metazoa > Arthropoda > Insecta > Blattodea > Blattidae > Periplaneta > Periplaneta americana. Next base: position 31,706,061 of record NC_091121.1, read on the forward strand.
ATATAATGTAATTATTGAAGAAATTAGTAATAGTCACGATTAGGGAAAACACGAAAATTTTACTTGAAGCAAGTAAAGCGATCGGTTTGGAAGTAAATCCCGAAAAGACAAAGTGTATGATTATGTCTCGTGACCAGAATATTGTACGAAATGGAAATATAAAAATTGGAGATTTATCCTTCGAAGAGCTGGAAAAATTCAATTATCTTGGAGCAACAGTAACAAATATAAATGACACTTGGGAGGAAATTAAACGCAGAATAAATATGGGAAATGCATGTTATTATTCGGTTGAGAAGCTCTTATTATCCACTCTGCTGTCCAAAAATCTGAAAGTTAGAATTTATAAAACAGTTATATTACCAGTTGTTCTGTATGGCTGTGAAACTTGGACTCTCACTTTGAGAGAGGAACATAGGTTAAGGGTGTTTGAGTATAAGGTGCTTAGGAAAATATTTGGGGCTAAGCGGGATGAAGTTACAGGAGAATGAAGAAGTTACACAACGCAGAACTGCACGCATTGTATTCTTCACCTGACATAATTAGGAACATTAAATCCAGACGTTTGAGATGGGTAGGGCATGTAGCACGTATGGGCGAATCCAGAAATGCATATAGAGTGTTAGTTGGGAGGCCGATGGGAAAAAGACCTTTAGGGAGGCCGAGACGTAGATGAGAAGATAATATTAAAATGGATTTGGGGGAGGTGGGATATGATGATAGAGACTGGATTAATCTTGCACAGGATAGGGACCGATGGTGGGCTTATGTGAGAGCGGCAATGAACGTTCGGGTTCCTTAAAAGCCATTTGTAAGTAAGTAAGTAAGTATTAGTAATAGTCAGACATGTTTCGGAGATGCTTCTTCATCTTCAGTCACTATTTACCACGACGGATGGTTCAGGTGATCGAACCGCGTTGTTGTCTCCTTTAAGCCATACAACAACGCAGTTCGATCACCTGAACCATCCGTCGTGGTAAATTGTCACTGAAAATGGAGAAACATCTCCGAAACATGTCTGACTATTATTAATTTCTTTAATAATTATATTATATTTATTAGTGTTCATATAACTGTAATATATAATCTTGAATGTTTCTTATCACATCTATGAACACTGTATAATTGACCCAACATGTGTGTTTTATCTTTAAATATTAAATTGTGTAAATAAACAAATTCCAAAATAATAAATAAGCTTTTACTTTGGTTATATACTGTACATATTTGATTCACTCCCTGAAGTTTTATAATAAGCTGAATATTATTCAAAGAAAATGTCCCAACTTTTATCCAGGCAAACAATTATAACTTACAAAATCTTGATTAAGGTTATTACTCCGATAGAGATTGAGATGACCTCTTACGGTAAAGAGCGGAAACATGTGGATTAATAATCTTGCTACTCCAATGCCATCTGATTTTGTGGAACCCGTCGTCATACTAGCCAGATGGGGATAAATTGAAAATGGATATCGATTTATATTAGATCAGTTGAGAAATCAATTGCCTTGTAAAGTTTTCAGGTCAAGAAATAAGGAGTCTACGATTCAAATACTTCTTGTCGGAATATTTCTCTATGTATGGTAACTCCAAGACTGTGAACTTAATGTTTTAGCACTTTATATTGTATTAAATCAAAACATTTAACTTTCATACATTTTGTATTAGGTTAATAATTCACTCGTCTTAGTGAAAACTTCATAAGTTGTTTCTTAAAAAATTCTCTCGTAATTCGTGCCGCTCTACTCTTTATGAAAATATGACTCGGCGCAGAATATTGGTCTCGCAATTGACAGAAAACAAATACCGTGCGCTTCTACATCGACAAATGTTTACAGTACCCGATATGGAATCGAACCACCGCGGTTACAGCCGGAGGAAATAAATTTATAATTGAATTACTTCCAAAACTCTAAAGTTACTACGGACATCGAAACTTTAAGAGAAAAGGCGAACGGAATATATGATTAGTTTATGTACCGTCCGGAGGGAAACTATAGTCCAATATTCGTTTAGGACATAAAAAAATAATTTATACTCAGCAGAAAAACTAAAAAAAAAGCCTTCTAGTATTGATTTAACATTTCATAGAATGTGCTACAAAATGGAGACTTTTCGTCGTCATTTTTCTGTTACGTACTTGTATTTGTAATTATTTCGTAACAAAGATTTCGTGTGTAGGCAAAGAATTTGAAGTAATTTTGTTACGAAAAATGTCATTTACACCGACTTCAGATGTGTAGAAGAATAAAAAGGATGAAAATAGCGTATAGTAGCCCAATTTACTGCATTAAATTGAAACAACGTCATGTTTAGAATAATATACAAAATCAGAAAAAAACAGATGTATTAATTGTGTGCAGTTATTAGAATGTAGTTCTGATAAAGAAAATAATGGATTTTTTAATTGTATAAACGTTAACATATAAAATTAATCTTCATTACCTTCCTTCTATTTTACTTCGATTTCTACTCCATTTCTTTTCCTTTCTATAATGACATTTTATACGCACATATTTTATGTAAAGGGTGTCCCAACAAGAACGCCAGATTTAATAATGTAAATAAATGCAACAAAACTGATGAGAAAGGAGATAGTGGTAGTCAGAGGTCTGCATCGGACGTTTTCGCTCGAGCGCCAAGTAGTTCATAGCATAATCCGATAGGTAGCGCACATGCATGATGCGTAAAATTGTCACGAGCGATAAATCCTCGAACGGTATAAGCCGAGCATTAGACATTCGTTCTTGTTACCCATAGAGTGATGAACTGTGTAGTAACATCATAGATGTTTATAATTTCAAAACTTTGCAGTGTTTAACTAACCTCTCCATAGTACAACTACAAAACTTGCTTTAAAATGTAATATAAATGTTGTACGTAATTTTTTTTTTTTTCCCCACACAGGTGTGATTTTGTTTTTGCTACATCAAATAGATGTTATTGGATGTAAATGTAATTATTATAAACGGAGAACACAATCACGATAATGCAAGAACTGCACTAAGTTTTCTAGTCATAATAATAATAATGATTAGGCCCAATAATAATCATAATAATGATAATAATAATAATCATCATAATAATAATCTCTAATAATTAGTGTATCAATCTTTGCGTCTGTAACAGTTGTGCAGCATGATTATTCGCTTTATTATATTTTCTGTGACGTTATCTCTGTATTAATATTGTTATTAATCTACTGCTATGTCAATAATATTTTGTAAAACGTTTCTACATTGTCGCAGTATATAGGCGGAACATTATGTATGGATCTATCATATTATATATGTGGTAACTCAAATATTGAATAATTATTAAATTAGCATTTGTAACTACTGTATTTATCGAAGTTTTTCATACTGTTTTATTTATAACTTCATGTTCCTGTTTTGGTATGTTCCATTGACTGTTCCATTAAATGTTTGTCATAAATGCAGAAAATAATGCCTTATTTTTACCGTGTGAGAAAAACATATGTGTATCGTATCTCTCGCCTTCCATACAAGATATTACATGTCCGTGAGGTGACCTTTTACTGTGCTTCTACTTATTACGAGCGTATCACGACCGATCGCATCTCACTCGAGGGTGCGATACTCGACCGAGTTCAAGCGAGCGATTTAACTCCAATGCAGCACTCTGGTGGTAGTCTACCGTCAATTCAGATATAACAAGGTATTGTTGGGACATAGCGCCATTGTCTTGCTCTTGGTTTAGCGGTACTTTTATCTCTTCTGTTGTCCGTTTTGTTGCATTTATTTACATTATTAAATCCAGCTTTCTTGTTGGGTCAATCTTTATGTTCAAAATGAATGTTGGGACTAAAGCTGCTTCTCTAATTTTGTGTGTTAGTTTCGTTCATAATTTCTAATTTTGTGTCTTTGATTTCTTCTTAATCATAAGATCAAAGTTTTATACCCATAATCATTTCACACTCAATTTTCTTCAGTCTTTGATTTCATTTTCTTCTTATTAATCTTCTCTATTGTATTCTTCTTCTTCTTCTTTTTCGGTTTCTTGCCTTCCAGATCATTCTTATCCCCTTCAAGGTCACGATCATCATCTTTATCATATACCTCCAATACTTGAATATTTTGCCCTCTTCTTTGTATGCTAATTTTTTATGAACTACTACTAAACATACAAAAATATTGGTGTAAAATACAAGACTTGAAAATACGACGCAAGGAGCAAACACTAAATCTACATGATTTGTGTTGTTTGCCTTTCTTAGCAAATACGAGACCGTCGCTACTAGTGTACTTAATATCCAGGAAGTTCATTTTGCATGTAGGCTATTTATATTATGTATTTATAAATAAAAGAAATTTATCTTAAACATACTGTGCTTGTTTTCTAGGAAATATCTTACTGTATTCTCAAATACCGTACAATCGCTCTAAGAAAGTTAAACACAGTCAGTACTGAAGTTATTTATATTCAAAATATTTGCGACAAAGAATTCAGATTAGTACAGAGCTAACTACCAACAATTTATTCTCTGCGAAAAATGTGCACATAATTTCTTGAACTCTCCAGCAGTGCTATGATAGGGGCAGGATTTTTAGGTTTGAAGAAATCCGTTTCAGGTTATTGGAATAGGCGAAATATTTTTTTTTCGGCTTTTTGCCACAAACTGTGAAAGGTGTCGCAGAAATTGCCTGATTGTTAAAAATGTACTCTTAAGCCTCATTTACAATGAAAATTAAACATAACGTAAGTGTTAACTTAACTTTACAGTAAAATCATTCACGATGGGAACATAAACATAACAGCAAACATACTTGGTAACCATGGAAACATAACAACAACGCCATTTCATCATATTCTGTCGTATACTTCAGCGCTCCACGATTGTGTTCTGTTTGCAAATCACGTAAGCATAAGCATGAAAGTTTGGAGTTTGCAAACTTTCATGTCAACGTCTTACGGTAATGTTTATGTCAATGCTTATGTGAATCATTGTGAATGATCCCATTTGGTAGCCTGGGCGCAAACTTCTGTCTTTATGTTACGGTTATGTTTAATTTTCATTGTGAATGGACCTTTATAATCAGTTTTAAATAACATAACTTTTCTCTCGGTGGTAAAGATGGAATCATTTGCAATCCGTTGTCGTAATAAATGTTATTTCACTTGTTTTGGCATAGATTAACAAAACACAAAATATAAGAATTCAATATTAACACTAGAATAAGACAGATTGCACAGAGATCTCAGAAGAGTTTACAGCTCGTACCCACACATGCAAGATTACAGTCTTCTATCAGGGAGCATGCCCGAAAACTTCACGAATTTCAACAATGCGACTTTTTCGTAGATCACTTCTTACTCTTCTACTGGCATGTCATATCTGCGGTCAGTGGAAATTCCAAGATACGAGTACATACAGTCACAATCATTGACCTTGGGAGGGTGAAGCGTCTGAAGGCCGGCCGGCTATACAGAGTAAGACGGAATTCCCTGTTAACCATTTAATCCAAAACGACAAAAGACTGAAGAAGTAAACACCGCAGATTGGGCCACTTTCTTGAGCGCAGAAGAGGATAAAAATTATAAGATGTACTGAAATTTCTAAGTATATTTATAAAACCCAATAAATGTAGGAGAATAAAATAAATATTAATAATGATTTAGGTTTCCTCATTTCTGAAGGTCTAATTTAGATTTTTTAGGTATAATATATAACTCTTATGACCATGATTCGGAAAATTATCTGTAACTTAGTAATGTCACAAGAAGTCTGAGATTTATCTGGGAAATCTCAGACCTCGAATGACATTTATTAGGACTATTTCGTGAATAAAATAAAAATGTAAATAAAATAGCCATAAAATTCGATCACAAAATGTTAATAATTGCATATTAACGAATACTTAACCTATTCAGACATTGTGAAATTGAAATACTCGTAGATGAATATCGATTACTGCAATAAAGAAATTCCATGTAATTATTCAGCAATGCCAATTGCGAAAAGCGAAATACAGGTGTAACAATGTTAATTACATGTACTGCACTTTTCTCTTATTATTATAACATAAATACATTTTCATTATTGAAATCTATTGAAATCATAATTTAATTTAACAGCAACAGTGGGGACACCTATATACCAATGCTTATGTATTCACAGCGAGACATGTTGCTAAACAGTGAAGCCATCTCTGTATTGATAGGCCTAATTAAAACACGAATTTTATTACGCCATACGGAAGGCAGTTTGATCAAAGACCTTATTATTACTATGCAAGGTCTTTGGGTTTGATATGCGATGATGTTACATAAATTTGAATGTCTATTAATTGTTTCATTTCATTCACAATATATAAATTTTATAGGATAAAATTATAGTCAAGTTACCTGTGGGAGCAGGACCAATGTCAGCTATGCCTTATTTCAACCGTTACAATCAGTGCTACACGAAAGCATGGATACATGACAACGACGCCATTTCCTCATGTCCATAGCTCGACAAACGCATTCTCGCTGTAGTGTGTAACGGAACTAAAGGCCCATTCACAATGAAACTTAAACATAACCGTAATATAAACACAGAAGTTTGCGCCCAGGCTACCAAATGGGATCATTCACAATGATTCACATAAGCATTAACATAAACATTACCGTAAGACGTTAACATGAAAGTTTGCAAACTCCAAACTTTCATGCTTATGCTTACATGATTTGCAAACAGAACACAATCGTGGAGCGCTGAAGTATACGACAGAATATGAGGAAATGGCGTCGTTGTCATGTATCCATGGTTACCAAGTATGTTTGCTGTTATGTTTATGTTCTCATCGTGAATGATGGTATGACTTCTTGATTTTACCGTAACGTTTATATTCTTAAGTTAACGCTTACGTTATGTTTAATTTTCATTGTGAATAAGCCTTTTAGCTGCATCTACACAGTTCAATATTCCAATCGCGTATGCGTGCAATCTGGGAATAATATTGAAAGAATCAATTTTAAATGATACGTTCAATTAAGATGCATGAAGATTTTGTGTCTACATGGTGCGCTGTTTTGAACGTCGTCTTCACTGCGTAAATATATTAATTAATATTAAATATCAATCTTTCATTCATTGCTTTAAAATTGAAAGAAAAGTTTAACCATGTAGTTGCATCTTAATGTATTCATGATCATCAATTTACGGGGAAACAGTTGGCGACAACGACTAAACAAAAGAACGACCATGCGATAAATTGATAGCGATAAATCTAGCTGCAAAAATGATCGCAAAGTGTGACTGTGATTGGTTGGAATTCAAAATTTGATTACACTTCATTGGTCGAAAATGTAATGACGTCATATAAACGAAATAGTATAAGAAATTATGAGTTTAGAAGTAAGAAAAAAGTAGGTAAAAACCTATAAATGCGGTACCTAGTTATGTTATTTTCATACTGTATGAGAAATTAAAGTGAAGGTACTACATCGGAAAATGCAGATTTCTATCTCGACACATTCCAGACTTCTAGATGCAGGCAGGCCTGGAGCTGTGTTGCCACATTCTCCCTCTGGCGACCAACTAACTGGTTTTGAGTCGGAACTTCTTTTATCCTGAGTAGCTCGGTGTCTTTTGAGGTCGGCATGGAGAGTAATTAACACGCAAGTCTCTTGCTTTTTATTCATATTTTTCATCTTACTCTCTTTGCTATCTATACCAGTCCATTATATCGCAGCAAGATGTAATGTTGTTCATAGCATCGCTCCTACGGTTCGCACGACATAAATATATAGTTAATTGCAGCACTGATGCCACTTAATGAATGACATTACGTTTTTGACACTCTTTATGTTCAGTCCTCTGGCCTCACGCAACATAAGTTTTATTAGACTCTGTTTCGGAAATGACTTAGTTTTAGAGTTAGATAAGAGCGGATGTTTGTTGTCTGACTCTTTGCGTCCATATGTCTTCATGTTTTGGTACAATGTCACAGACAATTATACTTTACTTTTATAACATGTTAATTAAGCTACGAAAGTTTCACATTAAGCATGGGCTAGAAATAAAACGTGCGAGGTGAGATTTTTCGTAATTTTCTTCACTATGACTTACTTAATTACTTACTTACTCGCTTTTAAGGAACCCGGAAGTTCATTGCCGCCCTCATATAAGCCCGCCATTGGTCCCTATCCTCAGCAAGATTAATCCCGTCTCTACCATCATATCCCACCTCCCTCAAATCCATTTTAATATTATCTTCCCATCTACATCTCGGCCTCCCCAAAGGTCTTCTTCCCTCCGGCCTCCCAACTACACTCTATATGCATTTCTGGAGTCGCCCATAGGTGCTACATGTCCTGCCCATCTCAAACGTCTGGATTTTATGTTCCTAATTATGTCAAGTGAAGTATACAATGCGTGCAGCTCTGCGTTGTGTAACTTTCTCCATTCTCCTGTAACTTCATCCCTCTTAGCCCCAAATATTTTTCTAAGAACCTTATTCTCAAACAACCTTAATCTCTGTTCCTCTCTCAAAGTGAGAGTCAAAGTCATATTCACGTCATCCGCATAGACAAGCAGCTGATGTAACCCGTTCAATTCGAAATCCTCTCTATTATCCTGGTCTAATAATAATAATAATAATAATAATAATAATAATAATAATAATAATAGCTACCAAATATCCATCTATTGAATTTCATATTTCTTAGTTTGATATGTTTGATGTTACATGCCGTCTGTGATTGTTAAGAATGACGTACGTAAGACGTTTAGTTCAGTATCTCGCCTTTGCTACTGGACGCTTTGTGATATTATCACAGTCCAATATATACAGTCACGAAGCTTGAGTTGTGAGGGTGCTAGGAACAATTGAATGTGCCGGTACTATTTGGCATTGTCTCTAATGAGGCGATATTAGCGATCCTAGTGGTTAGCAACTATCCATGGATGCATATTTACTACGTATTGAGCTTCGTGACTGTATATACTAGATTGTGGTATTATACTGAAACTATCGAATTACAAAAATGTATATCTAAATTATGAATTTTTTGTGCTTTATGCATTGTATACCATAAAGTGCTACATCATTTCAATTTAATATTTAACAAGTGCTCCATCTTAATACAGTTTCGTATCGAAAAGCGTATTAAACATTAGACGATGTAACAGAGAGAGAGAGAGAGAGAACGAAATATGAGTTTTGAGAAAGATGGGGCCTATAACGCTGAAAATATTTTCTCAGTTTTATGTACTGCAATTTAAAAACTTTTCATATGAAATGATCATCCATAACTCTTCTAGAATATGCAATGATGTCAATATTTATGTGTACTCCTATATTTGGAGCTTGGCGCAGATGGCTAAGGCATTGGAGGCTGTAGGAAGCTGTTAAAATATCGCTTTATCGATTTCGGCACTAGGACCTTCGATTCCTTGCACATAAAATATTTCTTCAGCTGTTTAATTCGCTTTCTGAATTTAAGAAACATTTTTGTTGGTCACTGAATCTTTGACTGAAATTTTTCTGTACGTAATTTGTTATTGAATATACATATACAGGCTGGAAGTGAAATAACCCTTCAGATTTTCATAGCAAATAGCTTATGTATGTAATAAAAAAGTGTAATACCATATTGGTGAGAAGTTGATAGTTTTCTTAGAGAAAATGGTTTTTAATTTATTTTTTAATGTTTGACACACTCTTGTTTGGTAACTATTTCGAGTAGGATCGCAAAATAAAATCTAATATAGAATAATTTATTCCTCTGACATATTTCAAAACAGTGGACGGTTTTCGTGCAAATTTAAGTTAAAAACCACTCATTTCAAGCCACTGAACGATGCAACCAGATTTCAAAGCTGTAGCCAGAGACGGAGGTGCGAGGTAGTTCAAGTACGAAGATAAACATAATATTGTTGACATCTTACATTTGTATTACCAGAAAAGAGAAGAGGCGTATTACAGCTGGCGCCAGCGTTTTTGGTGTGTGTCCTAGATATATAGAGCCCAGTTTGTGAGCATTTTGCTAGTGCAGCTGAAAATGGTACCACTTCCTATATACGTCACATCGGCCATTTGCCAAACACAGTTGTCAGACTGACTGCGGAAATTTTGAAACACTCGCCTTTAACGTTCCCATTACTTATTTCACACACCGAAAACGGTGACGCGGACTGTAGCAGCGATGTTGCCGGACTGCTGAAACTTCCAACTTAGTGTTTAGTTGTAATTATTGTAACTTACATAGCAGCATAAAAAGTTAAAAACATTAATTTATATAAAATTATATTCGGTTTTATCGCCTGTTTCGAACCCTGTTAATTTTACTTTAAATATAGATATTAAGTAATTGTAGGTGTTAACCACTTTGCCGAATTCAATTTTTTGCATCATATCCAGGCTTTGAGACTTAGGACCCGATACAATAAGTTTACTGTGCATGCACTATAGGTTGTTGACTCGCTGTAGGTAGATAGAGATGTGTTGAGGTAACAATGTTGGTGTTTAGAGTAGAGTACGGTAGAATGGGGAAGCACACATACGTACATTCTGAAAGTAAATATACATTACTCAATGACAATGTCAAAAGGATGTGAAAAGCATTTATTCTCCTGCCTTTTATAAGCATTTGTGTTTAATTATACACAGTGTTAATTGTGGAAATAAGCATGTAGCAATTTTAATTTTTGCATTTATCATATTGGTCGTTTTTAGGAAGTGCAATTACAGTACCGAATTGCAATATAACTATTACAAGATATATTTTCAGTGTCTCAAACGTAAATCTTTTTCTTTTATCTGCCAAAGTTTGTACTGTAGAAAGCAGCGCTCTACGTCGCATGACGTGATAGGAGCAAAATGAAAAAAACCTAACATCATTGCAGTCTCTAAGAGACAGTCCTTTATTCTCGGGTGACTCTGTTCACTGACTTGCTGTTTATGTTACACAGTGTTCCATATCCGTTATTTTTACATAAAATTGATTTCCACTTCTGTTTTACACGTTCAGTAACCGGTGTACTTGGTGTCTCATTAATTCTCTGCATCATTTTCTACATTAATTTGAGGGCTTTCGGCATCTCTTGCTCTGACTTTTCTAACCGTGTAATAGTTTCAGACACAGTTTGTATGAAAACCAAATTATTCGTCAGAACCTTCAAATCCAGAGCGTTTTCCTCTGCGTATTTGTTGTCATTCATTCTACAGTACCCCCACCCACTGTACGCTTTACCACTATACTCAGCACGCCGTTATGCGGATTTCCCACTGAACTGCTCTATTGGGTCCGAAGTCTCGAAGCCTGATCATATCTTCATATCCTGAAAATAGAATCTAGAACGAGCCAACCAACAGGCTGATGCTGGTGATATATTCTCGGCCAAATGTTTAATATTTCATTAACGCATTTCGTGTTGCATTTGAAATGAACCACTATTGGAGGCCTGTTATTTGAACAAGTATAATCCGATACGATTGATTACCGTTATTGTTTCTTACGTCAGAATATTTTAGTGAGGGAGATATAGTTTTTGACCTGTAATGGACTCTATCTGTAGAGAAGTGCTTCTGCAGTCATCTCAGTCGGTTACAATTTCATGGTATCGACGTGTTGAAAAACAGACAAATACGAAAATCAATAATACGAACTACTTGAAATTCTCTCTCTCTCTACGCTGCAATGTAGGAATGAGCTGAAAAATTTATTGGTACACCGAAATAAACCAGCCACGACATAGTTCCATTTTAAATAGCTACAGCAACAGCGTTATATCCATGTGCCGACTCTTGTGGCTCCTTCTCTAATTGTCTAGCTCTATAGTATTAAACGTTGCACCATTTCGAAGTCAACATAAATAGTAATATGCGTTACAAGAGCGGTATGTTGATGTTTTCATGTTCGAGGAAAAGATTGAGAAAGCGAAACGTAGTTGAGCTTTTATAATTTCCGAGAACATGAAAACAAACATACCGCTCTTGTATCGTACATTACTTTTTGCGAAGATCGTTTATTACATACCTGAAAGACGAATTTCTAATTAGTTGCAATGAAATCTCCATCTTGATTTCTGTTCAATGATGACAACTTTTAAAAACTAAAATATCTATCTTCAACATTGTTGCTATAAAATGTTTTCTGTGTTTACTATATTCCAGCAGGCCGTGATATACGTCTGTCTTTTTTTCCCCCAGTCTATAAATGCGAACTTAAAACAAACGGTAAGTCTTTGTATTGATTTATTTTTCATATTAATATTTTAACGATATTATTTATATAACATATTGCAGTAATAACATCGGCATCTGGAATCTTGTTGATTTTTTCACGGCTTCCTTAATGTTACTTATATCAGGAACGCAATAAGTTTCGTGGAGTAGTAGACTTTACTTAATTTTTGCAAATATTTAAAAACAATAATTAACATTGCAATTTAGGTGATATTGCAGTGGTGAGTTTCCAATTTATAATTATTACTATGTTAAACGTCTCTAAAAATAATATGTTAAAAGCCTAAAGCAGTAAAATGAATATGGCGCTTAAGCGGTAAGAAGAGGGAAATTGTTATGTGTTACGTTGGAAATACTGAATGTGGTATTTCACACTTACCGCGTATTGGTTTTGTGCGGAAAGCAAGCAAATACGCACGATCTCGCACATACTTACATACTTACATACATACATACATACATACATACATACATACATACATACATACATACATACATACATACATACATACATACATACATACATACATACATACAAACAATACATCAATCGTCCTGTTCAGAAGTGCGGCAACTCAAGAATTGCCATTTTCTAGTTATTTATAAAACTGAAAGCCCCTTTCGGAGCTCTTTCCGATTCAATATTGAGATAAGTCATATTTACAACCAAAAAGAAACAAATCCATTATTAGTACAATTCGAAATGTATTAATAATGAACTGGAAGATTGTGGTATACTCGTGCTGAATACTGACTCATTTCTAATTGTCGTGGTTATGAACCAGAAATCTGTTCCTTTCTAGGTGATTTATTTGAAACTTTCAATTGAAGATATCTCAAAACTTTTTTTTTTTTTAGTTGTCGTACTTTTGAATGAGACGATCGACATACATATATACATACATACATACATACATACATACTCGTACATACATACATAGATACGTGCATGTGTCATTTGCAAAATTTGTATAACAAATGGACGATTGAGAACGTCAAAATTAAAGTACTATTTAGTGCATATTCTCCATGTATTATTATAGTACAATGTCTCTGCCATTAATTAGCCACTCTACACTCACCTTGCTTTACAGCACTGTTTTGAATGATGTAACAGACATGACGGAGTAACAGATCTGACAGGTAACAGACTTGACAAAGCAAAGAAGCATGTGCTAACCTAAAATTTTTTTGCTTAAAAATCTTCAAAATAGCAACTTAACTACTGGACACGTGTACTATTATGTCCTCTTGATCTTGACTTAATATGTTGTTATTTGTGGAAAACACAACACAAACAGATCTGACAGAGTAAAAATGCACGCTTAGACTAAGCATAAAGCAAGAGTATGACACACAAACTCGCCAAATCAAAATGGGTGAACATAGCAGTCTTTGTGCGTCATCTTGGCTTGTGCAGACATCTGTGGGATTTCTTTTTCAACTGTGTATCCATAGGAACAGAATGGTGTAACAGACCTGACTGACTTACTGGAAGTTTTGATAATATCCAGTGTTTCTTTAATTTTTTTGTCAATTACATTATTAAACAAACCTTTATCTGGACATAATCATGCTCCATTTTAAAAACTTAACTAGTATGGACACGGCATTTTTAGCTGTTACTATGAGAATTTTATTGTATTCTCGTGAAATATTTCACTTGAAGGAAATAATTCTTGAGACGTTCTCTACATTAGTATTGAAACTACTCACTGCTAGGAATTTATAACTCTATCGTTATAAATGCAATAATGGGAAGGGTAAAAATTGATGGACATAATTTATTATAAAAATTCTGCAAATGACCTACATACATTCGTACGCACAGTCTTGGACAAAAGTTTTGTCGCACAGATAATTTATAAGTCCCAGAAAGGAGGCAGTACGCATGATCAGAGGACGAGCGACCTGGTTCACAAGAGAGTTGAGGTAATAAAATTGGTTTTGTTTCGTTTTATGTCTGATCATTGACACTGCCTTTTTTCTGGGACTTATAAATTGTCTGTGCGACAAAATATTTTTCTAAGACTGCATGTACACTTAGCGGCAAAAAGAATGGGCCGACTCTTGGTCGATAGAAATGCTAAGTTCTATCGCGCGGTTCACTCGTGTAAACGTAACCCAGTGCAAGGCATTGCTGTGGTGTCTCTTCATTGAAAGTCGTCCGTCTGTAATGTAGTAAACGTTGCGAGCAGAGTGTAGCCCAGTGGTAAGAAGTCTGACATCCGTACCAGAAGTTGTGAGTTCGTCTCCCGGTACGGTAAAATTATTATTATTTTTTTTAACTTTTACTTAATTTATTAGTTTACATGTGAAATGGCATTTGTTAACAAATTTCGTTATGCCTGCCTTCTAAAAATATTATTGCCCATCACCTGTGGGCTATTAATAGGTGAGACCTGGCCTGTATAAACAAAAATACTTGCTTCACATCCTAAAAAAACCGGACGCATATCAAACACAAATAAATAATCAAATTAAAAAAAAACAAACAATTTTTCAATATATTAACAAAACAAGCCTGTGGTGGGGACTAGTATTTTTCTACAAACCACCTGCGTCAACAACTGCCCTCATTCTGAGCGATATGGTGTCCACAAGATTATGTAACAGGTCTAAATTCTTGGCCATCTCCTCCCACGCATCTAGAACTCTGTCCCACAATTCCTCAGGTGTCCGAACGGGTGGCTGTTCTGCCCAATTAGAGCGTAGGATCCTTTTGACTGCAGCCCACAAATTTTGAAACGGATTCATATCTGGTGAATTTGAAGGCCAGTCGACTGGATCGACATCACGCCTCCTCGTAAACCATCTTTGAATCCGGTTGGCGGTGTGTATCGGATGATTATCCTGCTGGAAGAAAAGTGTTCCTTCTGGATATCGTTTTCGGTCGGAAGGGATCAGTACATTTGCCAAAATGTGTTCGTAGACTTCTGCCGTAAACAGATCGTGGATGCGTTCCAGAAGTCCTGCCCCATCGTATGACATCCATCCCCAACACGCGACCCTCACGCGAAGCGTATCGGTGGTCATTCATCAAATAAACTAGGGCAGTACTATCATTGCTATTGGAGATAATTACCTCGTCAGAGAAAATGACATTTTTCTCCAATCAAAGTCTGTCGCAGAGTAACACACACAGAATGTTACTGGTGACAATTACCTGGTCGGAGAAAATGACATTTCTCCAATCGAAGTCCTGTCGGAGAGTAGCATACGCAGTATAACCTATGCGAACCAGGGCAATGAGTTATTGTTTCTGTGCCATCTTCAAGCGTAATGGCGAGACAGAACGTTATATTAACAGATAGCAGTTATGCTTGAAAGAGAGAGAGGGAGGTTTATTATTTATTAGAATTTGGGCATATTCTAAGAGATATCGCCACATAATTATAGCTTTGCGAGACACATATGATGGCAAATTTGTAATTAAAAAAAGAAGATTTGGGGGAGATCCGAACCTCGAACTACTACTATCAACTTGTTCAATAACACCAATGCCGTAACGACTTACGCTACTGTGACTAGTTAATATCAGTTCGGCATAATACGTGGTTTTCCTGTTCATATTCGCTCCGGTTGATTTTGTATTTATCAATTTTATTATTATTTCACTCTTCAAGGGCCCTGGTGTATCTAGAATCAACCCGCCATTCAATTTTATTACATATTTTAGACTCTTAAACAAAATACAGCAAATTTAAATGGTCTGATATGTGTTATCTAGTGAACTACGGCTTTGACGAGACGAGCATGCGCAATGTATGTCTCTGGAACAGAAATTGTCGGCCGGCCCATTCTTTTTGCCGCTAAGTGTACATACATAAATGCATAGGTCCTACAAAGAAAGTAAATAGAATTCAATACATAAAATAAAAACAATAAAATCCAGTACGTACGTCAGCTTCGGTGTTCAGGCGGCTACTGTTATGTTCGATCGGAAGTTCTCGTATTCCAAACCAAATGGAGGACGATGTACTCCAGAGAGTAATAATATCTTCAGCAAAGCTTCTTCCTGGAGGAAAGGGAATGCTTGGGTCCCTTGTAATAGGTTTTACAATATGTGAAGGAAGCCTCTGCCATGATTGACTATCTAGGAAAGGGGAGAACAATAACAGGAAAATATGATTATGTTGAAAAATAAAGATAGTTTCATAATAATTCTAGTTTAATTTCTGTGTCATGCTGTGAATTCTTCAAACAACCCTCGTATACTCACTTCGCAGTGATACTGACATGTTGCTCTGATATTCCGTCTAAAGAAATGCATTTTTAACGACATTTATATTCTTCTTTGACGTTAGTATCCAACGTTCTCATCCATAATTTAGGATGCTTTCTACAGTAGCTGTGGAGATCTTCCTTTTTGTTTGTATGGACAGTGTCCATTGGACAAATTACGACTCCATAAAATGTTTCTGGGGCCACGGAAATAGCTCAGACAGGGTTTGTATGTTGATCCTAGGCTTTTCTCGGGAGTGGGTTTGAGTCTCGCTTGGACTGATTGGTTTGTTTAGTTTTTCCGAGGTTTTCTCAAACTACAAAGTGAATGCCAAGCATTCGGTGGCGAATTCTAAGCCTCAATTCTCATATTTCTCTATCACCA
Organism: Periplaneta americana; assembly: GCF_040183065.1. Taxonomy (NCBI): domain Eukaryota; kingdom Metazoa; phylum Arthropoda; class Insecta; order Blattodea; family Blattidae; genus Periplaneta; species Periplaneta americana. The sequence continues at coordinate 31,722,867 of NC_091121.1, forward strand.
ATTCCATCGACGTTAAATAACATAGTAGTTGATATAGAGTCGTTAAATAAAATTCCTTTAGGGGCTAGGAGTTATTTGATACTGCCCTAGTCGAATAGTAACGACAGAATAAAACTGTCCAGATCTATCAATCACTGATACGAACGTTAAAAATAAAGATTCAGAATATAGCATTAAGAACGCATGTGATTGTACTTTACTGTGGGAGGATTTACTAGCTTGTAATTCATGCGTTTGATAGAAGACTATAGGCCTAAATAAAATCGAAGATCTCGGTACTTGTAGACTGCAAATTTCGCCATTCTGTGATGATATGCTAACCTGACTGAGAACTAAAATCTGTTTTTGCATCATAATATGACTTCATACAGATCGTTTACTTCACTTCTTTATTGAAGACCATGTCATGTTTTAAAATTAATATTTATTTATTTATTTATTTATTTATTTATTTATTTATTTATTTATTTATTTATTTATTTATTTATTTATTTATTTATTTGTTTCTTTGTTTATTTATTTATTTATTTATTTATTTATTTATTTATTTATTTATTTATTTATTTATTTATTTATTTATTTATTTATGCACAACAGCCATTGGCCAATGAAAGTCCAGCACAGTGATACAATCATTACATTAAAATTAACAACTATGGTACAAATTAAATACTTGGGTTAACAACAAAACAAAGAATATAGATTACAATAATTTGTTTACAATAATTAATACTATAAAGTATTATGGAAAGGAGTTGATTCGTACTACCAATTTGTGTATAAGGATTATGCAAATAATATTAGCAAAGACATTGCCATATTCCAATATTTCTACACATTGAATGGATCGAAATCGCCTACATGTAAGTTAGCATTTTTAATACATCTGGAGACCGGCGAGGAAGATTTAGAATTTCTAATAGAAAAGAGTTTGTAATATCTCATGTCCTTCATAGGAACACGAAGGCTGACACTGTTTAAGAAATATTGACAATTAATGTCACCTTTAAGGACCTTACATAAGAATAAGTAATCGAGATCATGAAGTCTGACATACAGGCTTCGACATTTAAAGTGCTCGCATTTTTTATCATAGTTATACTCAGAGTTATTAGGCAGGAATCGGTACGAACATAATGAAATAAATTTCCTTTGAATATTTTGAAGTTTTCCCGAATCGGAACTAGTAATAGAGTTCCAAACTACAGATTCATATTCGAGTTTCGATCTCACTAATGTAGGCTATAGTATAGTATTAAAAGAGAGTCAGGTGTTGAAAAAGAATTAGTAATAATAATAATAATAATAATAATAATAATAATAATAATAATAATAATAATAATAATAATAATGTATTTTTTAAACCTTGTACTAATATTTATGTAAACATCCCGCGCAAATAATACCGTGTAATTTTTTTCACGAGCATAAGTAATATTTAGATTACAAATTACACCGTTAACCCTTAAATTCACAATGTTAATAGGCTATGCGCTATAATTTTAATAGAACAATAGAAAAAAAATGGTAGGAAAATTAAATTTAACCAAAATTTCACAATAAAATACAAGCCTCTCTCCCAGTTAAATTTGGTGGTGTAGGTATTCGGAAACCTTTTGACGTTCGTATACCTGGTTTTCTTTCTTCTACCTTCGGGGTTTTTCGTTGCATCAAATCGCTCTTTCCTTTATACAGTGATGCAACTGAAATCTGTCATGTGCGTGATGCTCTGACTGGTTGATATACAGTACTTCCTCACAAATCACTCATCTTCCTGCCCATCCTGAATTTCAAGAGCAGTGGGACGTAATCTTTTCCCAAAAAAATTTTAGATACACTCCTTTCTTCTTTCAAATCCGAACAAGGTATTGCACGTCTCCTAGCTCTTCAAGAGAGTGAGTCTGGAGCTTGGTTACACGCATTACCTTCTTCTCACATCGGCACTCTAATAGATAGTACATCCTTTAAAATCGCGATGGCTTTACGCCTTGGTTGTAAACTCTGCCAGTCACACCAATGTATTTGCGGAGAAATTGCTGATATTTACGGCCATCATGCACTCAGCTGTGCGAGGAGCAAGGGTCACATTCCCAGACATACATCACTCAATGATATTATTAAAAGATCTCTGACTTCTTGTGACATCCCGTCTCTTTTGGAACCACCAGGTATTAGTCGCGCGGATGGTAAACGACCCGATGGTCTCACCTTAATTCCATGGTCTAGAGGAAAATCTTGAGTTGACACTCTAGCTCCATCTCACTTGCCGAACACCTCCAGAAGCGCAGCATCTCCTGCTGAATTAGCCGTGAAAAATAAAGTCAATAAATATTTTTATCTTTTAGACAATTATATCTTTGTCCCCTCTGCTGTGGAGACCTTCGGTTCTTGGAGCCATGACGCTAAAGTTTTGGTATTTAAAATTGGCCAAATTTTGATCTCCATTACTGGTGATCGTCGTTGCACTAATTATTTGCGTCAACGTTTAAGTATTGCAATTCAACGCGGAAATGCAATGAGCGTTTTGGGTACTCTTCCTGAGTGCAGCCCTTTAGATGAACTCTTTCTCTTGTAACATTTATTTAGTATTCCGTATGTAAATATTTGTATTTGTATTTAGTTTTATATACTGTATTGTTAAAAAAAATAAAAAAATATATATATAAAGCTTAGCTTTCATTGATTCTTTACTTGAATTTTTTTTTCTTCTGTAAACTGACATTGTTTGTTTGTGTATTTGTTTGCCTTTTTCTTACTCTTTTAGCTGTCATCTTCTATTTTGTTCTTGTACTGTTTTGTATGCTTTGTCTAATGGCAGCCTCCAATTGAGGAAGCTCTGATAAATAAATAAATAATATTGTACAATATATAACATATGGTCATTGCAATAGTTGTTTTCTTTACAGTCCGAAACGGTTTAATAAACTAGTGTGGGAAATGAAGTTTTGCCAATTTAATGGCCAACTTAATGTGCTCTCCTCCCTGACGACAAAACTGGAGAAAACCTTCAGAGTTCAGCTCAATTTAGATTTAACATTCAGGTTACTTACTTACATACGGATGCGTGATGTATTCGAAATGAAGTTGGCAAGATTGCCTGCTTTTCCTCTGGCGCAACTCCTAAGTTGGTAGCGAATGGCATTGTCTTCCGGCGCGGCTATTTCAGTTGTTAACATTGTTAAATTGCGAAAACACCGAAGAATGAAAAAGTTAAGTGATAGGGAATATTTATTATAACAAACCGCTTAGCATCATACAAAATAAAGGTACCGTAACTAATTTACCTGCGCGTGCTATTAATATTGCAGGATATCGTGTAAACGGCTGACTAAGCAAGACAACAGACATGTACAGTGCCTTCGCATAGGACGGGTTTGAAATGCTCCCTACCCCAGTATATTTATTCTAAACTGAACTGTATTTGTGTTCAATTGTTTTTAATTTGTTGTAAATATGTTTGTTGAAAGTTTTAATTTTGAATATGATATATATATATATATATATATATATATATATATATATATATAGTCTTTCAAAAGTGGGATGAGCGGCTTATTCGAGGGCGCGGGATATTCGAGAAAATACAGTATTTGCTTCTCGGGTGAACTGATTTCCAGATAGTTAATGTAAAAAGCATGCCAAATTTATCACAAACTAATGGCGAAGTGCATCAACAATGGTTAAAAACGCAGTAATCATAGGTTACGGAACGACGGTTAAACAATAACCGTGATTAAAATGTAATTTCTGTGCACCATTCATAATCACCGATTACTTAAGCATGGTTAGCTGACACCTCATTTAACCAGCGTAAAGTCTATGGTGATATGCTATTTCTACAAATTGACCAAAGGAGATCATCCATTCCTCTGCAAAGATAATAGTCAACGGCTAAAAACGACCCCACTTACTCCGTTCTACATGGAAACGAACATGCCCTATATTTTCGCGTTGCATCTGTTTGCCTTTGGGCCCTGTTATGATTGCGAGTTACATTTCTTTGTTTTTCAGTACTGTTAGGTTAAAATCGTATAATATTGAAAGTGAAATGTAAAAATGATTATATCCCAAGTGAGTTTGAAGTACTGATAGACTTAATTACAATATTTAAATATATTATATATGAAAAAGATCGAATATCCATAAAGGAAAAGGATGAAGAAGATTAGTACGAATGTGTGTACGATCCAGGACCCCATTCAAACCAGGGAACTGTGCATTATCCCAAGATCCATCCATAACCCTCTTCGTTCAGCCAGTGAGGTAGAGAAAGAGATACTCCAGTGTTCCCTCTTAAAATACAGAAAACATCAGTTGCATAGAATCGTAATATAAGCAGCCGATCCATAGGGTAAATACGATTGTTTCTGTGTTATTTTAAGTAACCCATTTGTTACAGCAGAAGTGACACTGTAGATTTTGATAAACGAAATCCATCCTAAAATTTTCTGTCACCTAATTTCTCGTAAGAATTCTCTCTTTCCACTAAAGACACTTCACGCTCACCATCAACTCTATCCAAGTAATTCAAATACTGTACAAAAAAAATCGTCTTCTAAATAATCAGCTGTGGATATGGACGCCATTTTGTTTTACTTGGTCTACTAATCACTGGTTATCTCCTTTAACCGCTGGAATATGACCGGTTAGAGATTACCGTAGTTAACCTCCTATTTAAGTTTTAACTGACGTCGATGCATCGTAAAAATGTTTAAGCAGGGATTAGGTAGCAATTTTAACCAGTGGTGACACTAACCGACGTTGATGCAGGTGGGCATATCTGTTGGTAGATTTTCAGCAATAATAACGAACTTTATGTCAAAAAAATATTTTTTTTTGTGCGAGATCGTGCGTATTTGCTTGTTTTCCGCACAGAACCAATACGCGGTGAGTGTGAAATACCACATTCAGTATTCCCAACGTAACACACATAACAATTTCCCTCTTCTTACCGCTTAAGCGCGACATTCATTTTACTGCTTTAGGCTTTTAACATATTATTTTTAGAGACGTTTAACATAGTAATAATTACAAATTGGAAACTTACCACTGCAATTTCACCTAAATTGCAATGTTAATTATTGCTTTTAAATATTTGCAAAAATTAAGTAAAGTCTACTACTCCACGAAACTTATTGCATTCCTGATACAAGTAACATTAAGGAAGCCGTGAAAAAATCAACAAGATTCCAGATGCGGATGTTATTACTGCAATATGTTGTAAATAAATAATATTGTTAAAATATTAAAATGAAAAATAAATCATTACATAACCTTACCGTTCGCATTTATAGACTGGGGGAAAAAAAAGACAGACGTATATCACGGCCTGCTGGAGTATAGTAAACACAGAAAACATTTTGTAGCAACAATGTTGAAGAAAGATATTTTTGGTTTTCCGAAGCTGCCGTCATTAAACAGAAACCAAGATGGAGATTTCATTGCAACTAATTAGAAATTCGTCTTTCAGGTATGTAATAAACGCTCTTCGCACAAAATAATGTACGATACACGAGCGGTATGTTTGTTTTCATGTTCTCGGAAATTAAAAAAGCTCAACTACGGTTCGCTTTTTCAATCTTTTCCTCGACCATGAAAACGTCAACATACCGCTCTTGTAACGTATATTACTATTATTTTCAGATATCTTGAAAACGTGTACTTACTTGAAAATGTGGGAACATATTTTTACAGTAGAGCCTATCACATTCTGTGTCTATTTTATGTAACAAGAATGACGATGATTGGACATAAATATCGCATGGAAGTGAGAGGTGAAGTTTCACTTAATCCCTGCAATATTCAGGTCGTCTTATCAAACTAATGCAGTGTGATTCATGAATAGAGGAGTGAGTAAGTGGTATGGGTCCATGCGCCCTCTGGGACCTGGGTACTTAATCCTTTACGTAAGCTAGGATTAGAGTCTTGGATGCATGTAATTATATGATGAGTAGGTACAAACTCGGAGCACTCAATCTAAACACGGGTGCGAACTCTGAGGAGTTCACCCATGCCAATGGAAGTACAAAGCGTCAACGTTGGTAGTCCCCACAGTCCTATTCATAGGGACGGAAATATTAAACAATTATGACGTTCTTCTATCCCCTATATTCTCTCAAATATCGATGGTTAGGAAATGATACCTCGTATCTCCAAAACTGGTCATTTATTTCAACTACATTATTATTTATATTAACTGTATTATACTTACTTAAGGAACCCGGCGGTTCAGTGCCGCCCTCACATAAGCCTGCCATTGATCCCTATCCTGAGCAAGATTAATCCAGTCTCTACCATCTTATCCCACCTCCCTCAAATCCATTTTAATATTATCTTCCCATCTAAGTCTCGGCCTCCCCAAAGGCCTTTTTCCCGCCGTCCTACCAACTAACAATCTATATGCATTTCTGGATTCGCCCATACGTGCTACATGCCCTGCCCATCTCAAACGTCTGGTTTAATGCTCCTAATTATGTCAGGTGAAGAATACAATGCGTGCAGCTCTGCGTTGTGTAACTTTCTCCATTCTCCTGTAACTTCATCCATCTTAGCCCCAAATATTTTCCTAAGAACCTTATTCTCAAACACCCTTAATCCCTGTTCCTCTCTCAAAGTGAGAATCCAAGTTTCACAACCATACAGAACAACCGGTAATATAACTGTTTTATAAATTCTAACTTTCAGATTTTTCGACAGCAGACTCTCAACCTAACAATAACAGGCATTTCCCATATTTATTCTGCATTTAATTTCCTCCTGAGTGTCATTTATACTTGTTACTGTTGCTCCAAGATATTTGAATTTTTCCACCTCTTCGAAGGATAAATCTCCAATTTTTATAGTTCCATTTCGTTCAATATTATTGTCACGAGACATAATCATATACTTAGTCTTTTCGGGATTTACTTCCAAACCGATCGCTTTACTTGCTTCAAGTATAATTTCCGTGTTTTCCCTAATCGTTTGTGGATTTTCTCCTAACATACTCACGTCACCCGCATAGACAAGAAGATGATGTAACCCATTCAATTCCAAACCCTCTGTGTTATCCTGAACTTTCCTAATGGCATATTCTAAGCGAAGCTAAAAAGTGCAGGTGACAATGCATCTCCCTACTTTAGCCCGCAGTGAATTGATTAACTGTATTGTCATTATTATTATTATTATTATTATTATTATTATTATTATTATTATTATTGTTATTATTATTAATTATTATTATCACTATATATATATATATATATATATAAGTAACAAACTGGTTAGGAGGAACAAGTCACCAATACCACAAGGAAAGCCTGGAAAACACTACATTTCTCTATGCGTATTCTCAAGAAATCTAAGCGAAGGTTAAAATAATTAGCGTACAAAACCCTTCTTCGCCCAAATTATGGAACATGGAGTAGTAGGTTGGGATCCGTACAGAAAAAACCAAATCGATTCAATAGAAAAGGTTCAACGCAAGGCAGCAAAATATATCGAAATGGGAAAGGAACATGGTGAAGAGATAGTAAAAGACTTAGGGTGGGAATTTCTCAAATTAAGGCGACGAAAAGCCCGACTGACCGAATTGTTTAAGACACAAATGAGACGCAAAGCATGAACCGACATCAATGCTAGATTAGTGACACCATCGTACTTGGGCAGAGCTGGTCATTATAGGTAGTTTAAATGCAGAAAACAAAGAACTGACATGGCAAAATTTTCCTTTGTTAACCGCACAATAGTAGACTGGAACAGCTTACCTGCGGCAATCTTTCAGGGTGGTCCTCTCAAAATCAATACATTTAAGGAAAGGTTGAGAAGATTAGACTGAAAATGTAATTGTAGGTGCAGTGTAATTATCTAAGTTGTGTCATGTAATTAATTAAGTTGATATGTAATTAATTAAAATGATATGTAGTTAAGTTAATATGTAATTAATTAAGGTGATATGTAATTAAGTTGATATGTAATTAATTAAGGTAATATGTAATTACTTGAGTTGGTAATAGTTGGGTGTAATAGACGTACTTATAAGTTAGGTTTACTTTTGCTTGTTGTAGGCGTTATTATAGCATAGTTTTTATTTATAGTCCTAGGTTTATTGTATGTATTTATTTATATTTAAAAGTAAATTTACGTTTGTTTTATTTTTTTACTGCTGTAATTATTGTAAATTTTATTAATATAATTCTGCAGTGCTCGGGAAAAGTGGCATAAGTCAGTTTCCACAAACCTTTTTTGATAATTTATTGACGACTTACGGAACATCTGCTCGCTTGGAAAAAAAATGCATAAGTATTTCTCCCATTACAATAATTCATACAGAAAAAAATCAAATCGACATAAATCAGTGTAAGTTGTCAATAAATTATCAAAAAAGGTTTGTGGAAACTGACTTATGTCACTTTTCCCGAGCACCGCAGAATTATTGTAATGCTATTATTGTATATTATATATCACTGCCACCGGGTGTATACCCAATTGTAGTTTTAATAAATACATACATATATACATACATTATTATTATTATTATTATTATTATTAGTATTTTTATTATTATTATTATTATTATTATTATTATTATTATTATTACTTTCACAATATTGGACAGTCAACAAATACTTTGTCCTCAAGTAGAAAATCTTGGAAAGCAGAAACGTGTGTAAAAAGTTTGTATAGTTTCAGGCAAATTAATTTTTGGGACAATTTTTTTATTCACCTGCAAATTTACAGATACGAGGTATCAATTCTTAGTCATTGATATTAGTTGTCGGTTACAACATGTAGATGCAAAGAAACCTCTTACTATCAACTTCCTATGTGTCCAAGGAATATTTTTGTACAAAAAAAAAATTTTAAACAATTTTTTTTATAAAAACTCGTTCAAAATTCATTCTTAGCGTCCCATAAGTCATGGTTATCGTTATTGTTGAAACTTTACTTACTTCCTAATATTTCCATGAAATGTCTCTCGATAAGAAACTGAAATTTTCTGTCAAATATTACTGTTTTTCTAACAACAAAAAATTTATTATCCCCCCCCCAATTGATATGAGTAATACAACAAATATCGTGCATCGCTTCGACGTATGTCATTAAAAAGCGGACATCGTCATATTTTACAACTTTACGTTTATAGCATTCTAATATATTGGTAACAACTTTCACCTTTATTTATAGCCCATCTTTACGAACCAATAGGCCCAGGTCCACGCAATTGGCTAACGGAGTTTTACGAGCCACTTGAGTTTCCCTGACTGAATTCGTACAACTCTGAAGAGGTGTTTATGCTTGCCTTAGTAATTTATTGCTACTTACGCTTGTTATAGCCAATCAAAGCGGTTTATTCGATTTTCAAACTAGCTTATTTTACTTCACAACTGCAGTATAAGGAAAAGTAGGTGCGTGTTATTTCCACTTATATATTTGTCAATTTACGATATGACGTGCTTATAATTTGATTAGGGTGTTAAGGTATATTTATTATCCATTAAAATTCACCTCTATAATTACGTTTGTTTATATATTTTAAACATGGAACGTCAGAAATACCCTGAAGTTTCAGACATTCAGTTGTTTTAAGCTCTTACAGCAGGCGTCGTCAACCGATCGCACAGTCGTCACGTGAATCAGTCCCTGTGCAGAAGAGGGGAGGGGATGATAGTTGAAACCGGCTCAGTGACGGTATACTCTTATAGCCTATTAGTTATGCAGCATTCCGTGTGTTTCTATTTGAAATATACACAATAAAATTTATCCTATAACTAAAAGAATTTGAAACACGCAATCATTAATTTCTTCTGGCAAAAAATATGTTTGGGAACGGGCAGAAAGTTTTTCTGGGAGTGTTACAGGAATTTACAACACAACTGCAACTGAAAAGTAGAGAAGAACATTTAAATCATAGCCAGTATAGAGTGCTTAGGATATTTCCCTGAAAAGACAACTTGCGTAGAAATGCAAAGAACACTATTGGAAAATCCAGTGGTCTAGCCGGTTATTCCGGTTTTCCTGTGAGATCCAAACAAGAGGAAGGTTAAAAAAAAGAAACAAGAAAAATCGTATATTATTCACTGGCTCTTGATGACAGCAGTGACATTAGTGATATAGCAAAGCTTGAGATTTTTATCCGCGGGACTGATCAAGTTGTAAGTACAGGAACCACCACTGATTGTAGTTTTCATGCCAAGTACCTTTCTTCTATCTCCTTACTTCAGCCATATCAATTGATGCCCATAGGCGCAAGCGCGCGCTTTAGAGCTCAGGAGAGCCTGAGCGCTTTACAGCGGAATGGAGAGAGACAAACGAAAGAGATAGTATATGCCACTTGATCGAGCTGTATTCAGGGATGACCAGCACTGATTCAATAGATAAAGAGAAGAGAACTTATTGAAACTGTAACCATGTTAATTTTTAGATTTGTCTGAGAAGTATAAGTGCATTATAAGAATGTAAGTTTTAATTTTAATGTTAATTTTTTACATGTTTGATTGTTTTGTTCAAAAGAAATATTTTCTCAACTTTTTTTTTATAGAAAAGTGAATTTCTCAGATATATGCCTATTTATTTAGTAGCCTTACAAAAGTTTTCGTAAATCTAATATACCGTATATACGTATTACTGAAGATAGTGTATTGAAAATTTTGAAAATATTCGCATGGAAATTGTTTGTAAGGAAATTAATTAACAAAGCAACTACTGTTACATCATAAGCAAATGATATGTGCCCATGATTGGAAAAATGTCAGCTCTATAGCTTCAGCACATTTGGAGAAAATAATTTAATATACTGATGATAGGAAGTTGCTCACCGATATCACCTTAAAAGCATAATGCGATAAGAGTTTTGTTATGGAATATTAGTTACACTTACAACATATACAGCACCTAGGTAACTTTGCTTTGTACTGTAATATTGTTTTGATTAGTTTATTGATTAATTTATAAGGCTATAGGTACCATCAATATCAATTTCAACTTATCATGTCATGCTCAATCTCTTTTTTTGGGGGGGGGATATCACTTTCTTTATGAATGATATGTTTAATCCATTTAGTACAGTATAATTGTACTACTATGGAATTTATGTGAATATTTGTTCTTAACTCTTTATTAATGTTTATTAACATATAAAACACAACTGCAATATTAAGAAATTGGTATTAGTACTTTTGTTTTACAGACTATATAGATAATATTAAACAGAAAGAAACCATATAAAAATAACGACATAAAATTTCACGTTCCGTTTGAAGTTTGTGCACCACTGTTTTCTTAATCCAACAGGCTGCTTATTCATATACACAACCTTCCTCTTTCCATACTTAGTGCTTGATGCCCGCACACTACATCAAGGTCAGAAAAATGCGCTTGTTTTGACATCACTGCCTTACTTCATAGGCTGTCTGTCGCATGTAATCATTGGAGTTTCGAGGTTTGGTCACCGCTGCTCTAGATAACCAAACGTAGTGATCTACTTATTACTAATGAAATACTATTATTTTTTTCTATATGCTTTATTTCGTACAAGTCTGAATTTCTAAAGATTCTTTAAAATTGAATAGTTACCCCGGAAAGAGATCTAACCCACAAACGACAAATTGTTGAGGAAACGAAAAAAACATTATATTCTTATTTGAAGGTTAATATCTTAAGCAAAGCATACATACTTACAGTAGTCCATTCTATTTTACACAGATTTGAGTCAAACTATAGGCAAAATAATATATTACTATTAAATATTAACAAATTAATGCAAAATTGAGTGGAAAAACGATCTATCCCTGAAGAATGGAAAAATGATCTAACCTACAACTAACTTAAAATATATAATAAGAATTGTAAAAGTCACAATTAATGATGATTCAGTTTCAAATGTTATATTGTCACTTTCACTCAGCTACTTTGAGAGCTTTTTTTATGAAACATCCGTCCCATTGTCACTCAGTTACTCTAAGATTTTGGTAGAATTCACGAAATTGGGGAGGAATGAACTTGCACATATGCAACAAATCCACTTTTTTTGCTTTCTTTATTGCCATATCTCCATTGTACAGTTGAGCTATAACTGTTGGGAGTGGAATTAGCTTATTACGTCGTTTGTGGGTTTCCAAGATCTCATAGGTTTGCCATGGTTGAAGAATATTATGGCTTGCTCGAGTTCTGAGTCTATTTGGCTTCTCTTCTGAAAACTGGATCCAAAAGCATGATGTAATCTTAAATTTAGGATCTCTTTTAAGCATGCCAGCTATGAGTGACAGATCAAAAAATCTTCTGTGTCCATATAGTATGCGGAAAATCCCTGTCGCAGAGATAAAAACTATGTCCACTAACCAAGAACTTCTGATCAATGGTTGTAAAATATTTATTCCTAATGAGGTAATGATAGAGAGCTAAGCATCGCCAGTTATTATTCTGAGCGATGCAACGATCGTATGTTAGTTTGTAGAAGTTCTGGAATAACTGTTTCTTCATATCAGGAAGAACCTCTCCAAACTGATTACGACAGCGGCATACAGTAACATAAAAATTGTGATAATTAATAATAACAGTAATAATAATAATAATAATAATAATAATAATAATAATGATTACCTGTATTGTACAAAAATCAACATACAGCTTACGCTTCAAATAAGTGTGAAAGCAAAATATTTTTGTGAAATTAATACTATTTTCTCCCTCCTAGTTTTCAATAAATTTTCATATCGGAAATAATGTTTTTAAAAGTGGTTTCACACGACGTAATATGTGTATGTTACAATGTTGCCTAAATATTTAATGAAATATTACCAATGAATCGGACTACAGATCTGAAAAGTAATAAAAACAGCTTGTAATAAAAATTGCGGTTACATCAGTGTTCCACTCACCGATTCTGATACACATCTTCCCGACACAAAATACCCTTTTCTACTCCTATATGGTTTCCCAGCATTCCTTAAGGCTTTATTCTTATCATCCTTCCATTCATGAATGTTTATTTTGCGCTTCCGGCCTTTATTTAATTGTTTTTCAGCACTAATACTCACAGCTTGTTTCCCTACTTCCGCCATTTTAGAACAGATAGATCACTATTCGCCGGAATCCCAATATTGAAACAAAAAAACTAACCTTTGAAAGAGAAATTATGTCACTTTACGTCCGACAGGCGATGGCATTTCTTTGATAGATCACTATTCCACTGAAAACTCAACTTTCTATTTTTTGTTGGTTAGATCTCTTTTCGGGGTAACTATTCAAATAAAGAACTGTCTACCTACCTAAAGAAACGTACTACTGTACCGTGTTATTCCCTGTAAATATACTTTAGCTGCTTATAATACCTTTAGTATTTCAGTGAAGAGATTATAAACTTGTAGAGCGACTAACACAATGGCTGTAGGAGCGTCAGAAGAAGCAATTTGGTGCTTTAGTGTTTCGCTCTTTAAAATTTCCCAACGACGTAACCTTGATCGAGGTTGTCAGACCATGACGCCATGACGAAGCTCAAATATAATTCGACACCTGTTGTGCGCTATGACATGAGAAAAACAGCTACAGAGTGCCGCCAAAAATAAGCCAGTAAATCCCGTATAAGATTGTAGCTCAGTAGATACATTTCCTTGGAATTATTATTCTTTATGCAACATAACAGATATTAAAATACGAAGAGATACCAATGAAAATGCAATACATTGCTAAACATTTTACAACTCCTTTAGTTTGTATCACAGCGTTATGAAATTTGGGTATGATTTAAGTTCTATAACAATACTTGAAATACAATACAATATGGGAAATGCCTGTTATCATTCGGTTGATAAACTTTTATCATCCAGTCTGCTATCGAAAAATCTGAAAGTTAGAATTTATAAAACAGTTATATTACAGGTTGTTCTGTATGGTTGTGAAACTTGGACTCTCACTTTCAGAGGGGGACATAGGTTAAGGGTGTTTGAGAATAAGATTCTTAGGAAAATATTTGGGGCTAAGAGGGATGAAGTTACAGGAGAATGGAGAAAGTTACACAACACAGAACAGCACGCATTGTATTCTTCACCTGACATAATTAGGAACATTAAATCCAGACGTTTGAGATGGACAGGGCATGTAGCACGTATGGGCGAATCCAGAAATGCATATAGAGTGTTAGTTGGGAGGCCGGAGGGAAAAAGACCTTTAGAGAGGCCGAGACGTAGATGGGAAGATAATATTAAAATGGATTTGAGGGAGGTGGGATATGATGATGGAGAATGGATTAATTTTGCTGAGGATAGGGACCAATGGCGGGCTTATGTGAGGGCGGCAATGAACCTACGGGTTCCTTAAAAGCCAGTAAGTAAGTAAGTAACAATACTTGAAGAAGATATGAGGCGTTCAGAGCTAAAGTGGATCAAGTCACAAATTTTCATAAATTGAGTTCAATTCATTTTCTGAATATCTGAAGTTGGATCTTTTCCGAGCAGTATTGGAGCAACTCTTAATTCCAAGCATTCGCCAGTAGGTGACACCAGCCACTTTTGCTCAGATTATTATTTGTTTACGGTGTTCTGAGCCATAGTGGATAAAGTCACCAACGCGTTGCATCAGTTATATATTTACAATTGTTTATATTTTATAAATCTAGAATTTGAGAATGGAGCAATAAAATTATTGCTAGTGAAATTAGATAATCAACTAGAGCAAGTTAGCTTCAAATTCTATTACCTCAAAAGTACGTCTCATGGACTTGATCCGTTTTAGTTCTTAACGCCTCATATGGTACTTTGCATGAAAATTTAAAAAGGTATTTTGGACAAAAGTGGCTTAAAGGATTATAGTAAATTTTCACTTTAGCCATGTACTATTTTTATAAAAAGCAATTACATTTTTTACTCTCTTACATCATAGTTAAGTAATTGCTTGCCATATTTTTCTATGAGACTTGGGTTAGATTATACGATGTTTGTATTATTTTTTTCCAGTAAGAATAAATGTTGTACTAATTTAAAAATATGCCACCCATTTAATTTCTTCTGATATTGAAATAAAACACATAAAATGTTAAACATGTGTACAGAGTTTCAACAAAGCCCATCAACATTCATTCTCTTAAAAAATGTAACATTCGAAAAATGACATATAAATTTATGATTACAAAGAAGAGTGATGTGGCAACTTAACACTTAATAATTATTTTGGGGCTATTTGCGACAAAATTTCGAAATAAAATTTGGGAAATATAATCTTTAAACATATGTGTATAAAATAAAAGTAAACATAACAACTAAGGGTGCTATTCATAGACAATTCGCAGCACGCGCTACGAGCGTACTAAGCTAGCCCCGGCTATACACTGGTTACTAGTACAGAATTCAAATCATATCCTATCGCTAAACACTGGTTTATGAATACGAAAAACGCTGATCATCCACCGGAAGCCCGCACTAAAAATGTCTGTGAATACCGCCCTTAGTTACGATAGCTTTCATGCGTTAAGGTGAAAACTAAGTTCTAACTTACCTAGTTGACTAGTTTAGACTTCATCTTCAGAACTAGCGACTAGGTCACTTAAGAATTTGGTTATGATAACAGCTTTCATATGTTCAAATGAAAACTAAGTGGTAAATTACCTAGTCACTAGTTCTGAAGATGGCTGATACGAAGTCGAAACTAATCAACTAGGTATTATACCAATTAGATTTCATTTAAACAACAGGAGGAATTAATTTAGGAAATATGATAATAAAAACGTTAGCCTTTGCAGATGATCAGATTTTAATTGCAAAAACAGAGGACGAAATGCAGAGAATGCTATATAAATTAAACGAAATATCAAAAAAATACAATATGGAAATATCACCAGAAAAAACAAAGGCAATGGCTTTCAAGGGCTCTTATCCAGTTCGGACAAAGATAATTTTAGAAAATAAAGCAATAGAACAAGTTTCAAAATTCAATTTCCTAGGTTGCGAAATAACATACACAACAGAAACAGATATAAATAACAAGTTAAACAAGTTTAATTATATAACAGGAACACTAAAACGAACCTTGAAAAATAAAGCCAGAAAAGACTCCTTAATAAAATTGTATAAGACGATGGCAGTTCCTACAATTGCTTATGGATCCGAAACATGGACAATGACGGCACAACATATAGCTAGAATACAAGCTGCTGAAATGAAATTCCTCAGGCCAATAGCAGGATACCAAAGAACAGACAAAAAACACAATACAGAAATAAGACAACAACTAAACGTAGAAGAACTAAATACAACAATAGTAAAATACAGAACAAGTTGGGAAAACCACTTAACAAGGATGACGGACAATAGAATACCAAAAGCAGCATACAATTACTCACAATTACGAGGAAAAAGAAACTTAGGAAGACCTAAGAAAAGATGGAGGCAGCAACAATTTGGAGCCGGAACAGGCTAATGGAAGGCCTAAACCGTGATGTAGAAGAAGAAGAAGATTTCATTTAAAACCTGATAGTTTTCATAACTACATTATTTGGTGTTGCAAAGTGTTAAAAGCGTGTAATCAAGATGTATAGAAGTAAAATTTAATAATATAATTTTTTTACAGTTTTCAAACTTTAATTCACATTACCCTTCGGATAACTCCTAAAGAACCGGCATCGTTGACTCGGTGCTCTAGTTTGGAATAACTGGCATAGAATACGAGAAAATATGTGCAACTTCAACTACACAGTTTATTAAATTTATGAGGAATCTTAGCGTACCCTAGGCAGACCATCCCGATCTCTCGTGAAAACTTTCTAGAGTATCCTTCAGCCTTGTTCACTTTATTGTACAAGTGAACAGTGACCTCGCCATATAGAGCCTTTCAACCATGATTGAACTAACTTTTCTAAACAAGACACAGCGTAGGAAAGAGGCCCTTTTATAGCTTTAGGGGTAATTCAATATAGACCTTGATAGGCTTCTAAAGCAAAGCTGAGAATCCTTTTGCTGTCCTGGGGAAAAAAAAAAGTCTGCGAGGTATCCAATACCGAGTTAGTGCACTAGAGCGGACCAGCACAAGGTGTAACCAACTTTCCAATAGTTATTAAGTTTCGAGTGTTTATGTTTCAGTTAGTTTCGAGCTCCATTATTTCATTTCTCTGTTAATTGGATAGAAGTACATCATTACAAATATTGCTTTCCTCTAACTTCTGGTTATAAAGTAGAATTAATCCAGACATCTAGACTTATTCGTTCTCAGAAATGAAATAATCGTGTAACAAGTTGGACATTTTATTATGCAGAAAAATATATTCTTAATAGTACATTATGCAACGAGCCTATAATGATAGTAATTAAGACGCAAGTATGTTTGTTTATTAAACGAGCGCAAGCCAGTTTCATAATTTTCATACGAGCGTCTTAATTACCATTATAGACAAGTTTCATACGACTTTTTATGCTCGACCATATTTCTAACTTTAAATTATTCAGAAGTATACATTTTATTTGTATCTGACACAAGATCGGAAGTGACCTTGTTCATACCTCTTGAATTGTGAGATGTGCGCAGACGCGAAAGTATTGATTTTTTTCGAGGAACAATAATGTCATTGACCTTGATGTAATGCAGAGAATGTATAACCTGGAAATTGGTTTAGAATTGAAAAACGAGATGACAAATTGAATTTATTTGAATATTATTTACAATTAACGCTAATTATTATAGTAACAGAACATAACCTTCAGCGACAGTATTGGATTTCCAGCCTCCGTGACATTTCCCTCGTCTTTCGATTGCATATCCGAGAATAATCGAAAACCTGAACTCTAATGAATAGGTGTACTTTAATGACATGCATTAAAGGACTGCTACCATGTGTATAATTACTACATTTCGGCATGGTCGAGCATGAAGAATCTTCTCCTTCTTCTAAACCCATACATTCTTCTGCGGGTACATTAGTGACTAGATTTATTGATCTGTTTTAATCGACTATTTAAATACGTAGTATGAACTGCGAGGTTATCCGGAGCCGACAGCGAGATAAGACGATGGTTCACCATGAAATTACCTGACATTCGCCGAAAATTTGTTAAAAAAAATCGAAAAGTGACAGAGAATTTATAGAATCCCTGTAATTGCATGGTAATTTTTTTTAACGATTTGAGCAACTATTCCATAATTTCCAGCTTTGTATGTCAAACTTCTAATTTGAATAAAATTTAAGCGTGATGACACTCATTGTTCACATACTAAATCCAAAGGAGGCAGATGAATCAGAGATTTTCGATACTGCGCAGTTACAGTTGTTGTAAATGCATAATAATAATAATAATAATAATAATAATCATAATAATAATAATAATAATCATAATCATAATCATCATCATAATCATCAACATTATTATTATTATTATTATTATTATTATTATTATTATTATTATTATTATTATTATGGCTCATTACATCCTCAAAAATTGTTTTCAATTTCGTTTTTCGTTTATTTCCTTTGATACAAATTTAATTTCTAAACTGCCATCCCAAACATTCAAAGTCAGGGTAGGAGAAGAAATGTCTGAAGGAAGTGAAATAGGGAGGGAGTACGACAAGGATATATTTTATCATCTAGCCTGTTCAACATATACTTGGAGGATTTGGTCAACAGCTATTGTCAGAACATGTGTGGGGGGAGGGTAAAAGATTCATGTTTACTCGAACATTTTCGCTTATTTTCGTCTTTACTTCTTGTCCCTAAATTTTAACCATTACCCTTGAAACACACTGTAAATATTGTCAATATTCTAGAAAAACTGTTGTGGAATACGAGTATTATTAGCAGCTATAATGTTTAATAATAATTTATTATAATGTACTTGTCGAAAGCCTTCTCAAAATCAAAGAATGCAAATCATGTTTCTATATTAAGCTCTCTACGTTTTTAATCGACATAATTTTCCTTTCCTGAAACCATTTTGTTCTTCACGTACAGTTTTCTTACAATGTCTATTTAATTTGTTTTTATGTTAGGTTAAAATATATTTTATATCCGGTACTTGACAAACTAAAGTCCATTAATGATAATAATAATAATAATAATAATAATAATAATAATAATAATAATAATAATAATAATAATAATAATAATAATTAAGGAAATTATTAAACTAGTGAAGATTATATTAATGTAGAAAGGAAATTAAACCGCTATATTTATATTATTGCCTTCGTAACTTTAAATAGTCGAATAGGCCGACTAATGAAATAAGTGCTAATAATGTGTATAGAAGGACCCTAACAATGATAATGATTCGAAACATTATTTTATTTGCTAATCGTCTATATCTAGCCTACATTTCAGTTACTAAATGATCACATGGAAATTTTGATCAGTTATTACGTATTTACTTAAAATTTGTGACTGTTCTCGCAATATTGCTATCCTGAGTCAATAATTTTCAGGAAATATGCCAATACTCTGTAGGCCCTACAATTCCACTAACAGTTCAGCCAGTAATTAATTATCTGTCTTCAGCTATTGTCGATTTTACCTGGAAATCTCGCAAAGAGCATTGTAGCTTGTAATAAATTCTTTATAAAGGGACCACAAAACCACAACGTGAAATCTATACAAGTCACTCTCAAAGTTTATGTCAAATACTGTTAACGTGAGGCTCAGGAGGTTTTTTTTGCTGAAATATTATACCACGACGCAGTTAAAACAATTCTTCGCTAAATTATGAATTGAACTCGATAATAATTATTTCTGTTCTGTATGGTTGTGAAACTTGGACTCTCACTTTGAGAGAGGAACAGAGATTAAGGGTGTTTGAGAATAAGGTGCTTAGGAAAATATTTGGGGCTAAGCGGGATGAAGTTACAGGAGAATGGAGAAAGTTACACAACGCAGAACTGCACGCATTGTGTTCTTCACCTGACATAATTAGGAACATTAAATCCAGACGTTTGAGATGGGCAGGGCATGTAGCACGTATGGGCGAATCCAGAAATGCATATAGAGTGTTAGTTGGGAGACCGGAGGGAAAAAGACCTTTGGGGAGGCCGAGACGTAGATGGGAGGATAATATTAAAATGGATTTGAGGGAGGTGGGATATGATGATAGAGACTGGATTAATCTTGCACAGGATAGGAACCGCTGGCGGGCTTATGTGAGGGCGGCAATGAACCTCCGGGTTCCTTAAAAGCCATTTGTAAGTAAGTAAGTAAATAATTATTGTTCCTCGAATATTTTCAGAACTTTATCTCGATTTATCTTAATCTCATATTCATAATCTCATTGACATTCTACAGATAGGCCTACGCTTTCCGTCTCCACTGTGGTGAGAAATTACGAAATTAACTGAATTTTATTGTTACGAACAATCAAAATGGAAAGATTTCTAAATATTAGTATTACTAGGGGGTTAGAATTAATTAACAATCACTCTGAAAAGGTGAAGCAATCTGTAGGCCTAGTGCTGACGTTATAATTTCAGTTGCTAAATAACTGTACGGTAGTTAACACTGCATTCTTTAGTTTGCAATATTGAGGTTTAAATCAGTACGTCATTCCAAGTACTCAGCTACAAATTCAAGTTTAATTTATACACGAATTCAGTAGTCATTTATGCATTATGTATTACCTAACACAGTTTATTATTTATATATTCATTTATCAATATTTATTTATTCATTGACCAATAATGCGATACGAAGGAAGGACATAGTTTGGGAATTGACTTGTAAATAGAAGTAAATAAACAAGACACGAATATTATTTTGTTTCAGTTCCGCATTTTAAATCATAAACATTTATTATTTATTTACAGTATATCCTATTATTACTGACAGTACAATGAATTTAACTGATTTCACATATTTAATATAGGCCTAGTCAAAAACTAAACGCATTTCAATTATCTTATTGAACTATACTCTCTCTGCCCCGCATTATAAGTTCATCTTTAATCATTTAAGTTGAAGATGACAGTAGCTGTCACATTAAATCGGGTTTTATGAATTGTTTTTCAATGATCTCATTTAAGCAAAAAATGAGTTCATCTCTGAGGTTCTTTAACTTACCAATAAAAGTTGAAATAAAACATATCACAGTAACTTGCCCTCATTCACTGGTGTCAATTTAATGCAGCATATTGTGTCGGATATCGATTCTTGGTCAGTGAACTTTCTTACGTAAGTCATCTCCGTACTGTTATTCAGTATTTCAGAACATTTATTACGCGAAGTCGAAATTGCGACAGAAAATCTGAAGAAGTACAAGTCTACAAGTCTTTAGGTATCGACTAAATTCCAGCAGAATTAATTATTATTTAGTGGAATTTGTAAGCTTATAGTTGCTATTTGGGGAAAGCAAATTGTGCAAGAACAATGGAAAGTACACACCTGTGGGGTAACGACTAGTGCGTCTGGCCGCGAAACCAGGTGGCCCGGGTTCGATTCCCGGTCGGGGCAAGTTACCTGGTTGAGATTTTTTCCGGGGTTTTCCCTCAACCCAATATGAGCAAATGTTGAGTAACTTTCGGTTCTGGACTCCGGACTCATTTCATCGGCATTATCATCTTCATCTCATTCAGGCGCTAAATACCTAAAATGTTGATAAAGCGTCGTGAAATAACCTACTAAAAATGGAAAGAGTCCATAATTGTACCTATCTTCTAAGAAGAGGGAAAAGACTTACTGTAGTCATTTTCGAGAAATATCACTTTTATTATACAACGAAATACATGAGCAAGGCGACTAGTCCGAAGATTTCACGGAGACAGTGTTGCTTGCAATACCGAATAAATATAATGCTAAGAAATGTAACGAGTTCAGAACTATCAGCCTGATATCACACTCGGCGAAGACTCTTCTGCGAATACAGTTCGACGTTTATATTCTAAGATTGAAGAAGAGTTGGAAGAAGAGCAGTTTGGATTCAGGAAAGGAAAAGTGTACGAGAGATGCAATCAGAGTGCTATCCTAGATCATATATGTAACAGATAACTCCTCGCCACGTTAAAATCGGCAGCACTTTGAAGAGAACGACCGCCAGGATCGCCACCCGTCCGCCGTAAACGAACAAGAGATGGCAGTACAGTCGCTAATACAATTCAAATGGGTATTATGACGTGACTTCTTATGTAACAACTAGATGGCAGCGTAGTAAACCTGACAAAAGTTGTTAACCTCAAAGCCTATAACCCCGACATATCTATTACATGTATGATCTAGGGTGCTATGTACAATCGGCGAAAGATCCTAGAGAAGAATAAAGAAGTGTATGTG
The DNA here is from genome assembly GCF_040183065.1 of Periplaneta americana. Classification (NCBI taxonomy): domain Eukaryota; kingdom Metazoa; phylum Arthropoda; class Insecta; order Blattodea; family Blattidae; genus Periplaneta; species Periplaneta americana. The sequence goes on from NC_091121.1 coordinate 31,745,074, forward strand.
GAATTTGTGGACCTAGAAAAGGCGTTTAACAGAGTTGATTAGAATAAACTGACCGGGATCCTTAAGAAATTTGGCGTGGATTGGAAAGACAGGAGGCTGTTCAGTAACCTTTATATGAAACGACGAGTCAAAGTCAGGGTAGGAGAAGAAATATCAGAAGGAAGTGAAATAGGGAGAGGAGTACGACAAGGATGACCTTTATCACCTACCCTGTTCAACATCTACTTGGAGGATTTAGTGAAGAACTGTTTCCAGAGCATGGGAGGAGTGAGAGTAGGAGGAAGAAGAATAAAGTGTATAAGATTTGTTGATGATATGGCGTTGTTAGCAGAAGAGGAGATGATACTAACAGATATGCTGCTAGAGGTAAATGGCAGCTGTGAGCAGTATGGGATGAAGATAAATGCCAACAAGACGAATACCATTGGAATAAAAGCAAAGAAGGTGAACTTGCGAATTCTAAATGAGGCAGTAGAGCAAGTGGACAGCTTCAAGTATTATACTATAAGCAGTAACATGAGCTGCTGACAAGAAGTTGAAAGAAGAATAGCAATGGCAAAGGAAGCTTTTAATAAAAAAGGAGCATCTTCTCCGGATATCTGGAGAAAAAACTAAGGAAGAGACTAGTGAAGTGCTTTGTGTGGAGTGTAGCACGTATGGGGCAGAAACATGGACATCGACGAAGTGAAAAGAAGCGAATAGAAGCATTTGAAATGTGGATATGGAGAAGAATGGAACGTGTGAAATGGACAGACAGAATAAGAAACGAAGCTGTGCTGGAAAGAGTGGGTCAAGAAAGAGTGATGCTGAAACTGATCAGGAAGAGGAAAAGGAATTGCTTGGCTCACTGGCTGAGAATAAACTGCCTACTGAAGGATGCACTGGAAGGAATGGTGAACGGGACAAGAGTTCGGGGTAGAAGAGATATCAGATGATGGAAGATATTAATATATGTGGATCATATGAGGAGACAAAGAGGAAGGCAGAAAATAGAAAAGACTGGAGAATGCTGGGTTTGCAGAGAAAGACCTGCCCTTTGGCAGAAGACTATGAATGAATGAACCACTTTTTTTGACGTCATATAAAATTTTGTTCAATATTATTTTGAGAAGATTAACTTCATTTAATAACGTAGTATACATGTCCCCTCGTGTCACAGTGTCTTAGAAGAGACTCATATCCGTTATATACAGTATAGATTTTGAGACCTAGGCATTTTATTTTCATATCAATGTAATTTATTACAAAGTGCACCAGGAAGCGTAAGCCATGGTTGGAGACATACGTATAGAATGGAACTGGAAATCAATTTAAAGACACACTTGATTTAACTGACATTCATTTATGCATTTGAGTACAAAGTACACCCTGTAGCAGATGGCTGAGATAAGGTTGATTGGAGGCACACGTAATCCGGAACTTGAAATCACTTGCAAGACACCAGCTTGATTCTGCTGCTGCCTCACGCAGTTTCTCATAACACGTTAGCTTCCGTGATATGACATGGAATCGATCCACCCCACTGTGTTCATGCACCTAGCCTTGAACGACTTTCAAAGTGTTCGCTTGCCTTTTGCATAAAAAAATATTACTGTCACTAGACGTTTCCCACAGTTTTCATCAATTCATCGCTCTTTACTTCCATCTCAAACTATATTTCTGTCGTTGCGAGTGAAAGCGAAGAGATGTGTTGGTATCTTCATCAACAGTTGTTCTCAGTGGTACAGTGTTTATAATATTTTCCATTGGATAAGAGACTGAGGATTCAAACTCTGATTGGACAATGGAGGTCATGCTAAATTTCTCATATTTCGGTACCATTTTCTCTAGAACAGGCCTGCACAAGGTTTGCGCTCTCCGAGCCGGCTCACAGCTCATGAGCGGAATGCAGATATTAGCTGAGCTCTGTATAAGGATGGACTGGAAGAAGGGGTGATCTCGTACAAAATATACACAAGAGGAAGTACTATTACGAGTGCTTATGAAATGAATTCCCGTTTAGTGTCAGCAAAACTATCTTGGACTATTATTAATTAATAAAGAAATATTTATTTTACAGAATTAATAGAAATGCTATAGCAACTTAAATGTACAATATCATTTTGTTATATTTTTATTTATTAGTACATCAAAACGAGGTTTTATGCTGTTTGGCAGCTGAAAGGAACAGTAGCCTACTGATCATAATGAAACATCAGTTACAGATGTTCGATGTCTGCCTTTATTAAAGTTGATTATAGAAAACAGTTGCTCACAAATATAAATGTTGAGCCAAACATAGCAATCATTTTCACAGCCAGCCTGTGTAGTCGTGGATATTATTGCTATTGTTTAGTCTTGTAAAACTCAACCTGGCTAGTAGTATTATCCAAACGATCTTAGCCCTTAGGTCACATTGAAGATCAATAAGTTCGAGCTGTAAATCGTTAAATGTTAAATGTTACGTTCCGTCTTTTAGATTCCTCCATACTGTACTGTAGCAGTAGGTAAGCAACGTGAAACAGTTACTAAGAATAGGCCTACACACTGCACTCCACTAGATAACTGAGTGGTTGTTTCCCTCTTCTCTATCTATAGGAAGTCTATGTCATTCTGACGTATCTTCCTCTCCGTTTCGGCGAGCGGTAAACACCGTTCTCCCGCTCCGAAGGAGCGCGCGCGCTCGTTGAGCGCTGTTTGTGCAGGCCTGCTCTAGAATAATTCTTTGGTAGGCGGGAAAAGTAACACATAAGTAAAAAAATCGATTTTTCTGTTGTACCTAATCACCAGGCTTCGGTCCTGGGCACAGAAACGCATGAAGTTCAGAACACATGGGTGATAGTGTTGTGTTGGTCGAGTGGAATAGGAGATGGAGCGCGCCGTTACTTCGTGTCTCAACATGTAAACAATCCGTCATAGTACGGCACAAAATATATTTCACCCTGTACAGATGCAGTATATACAGTACATTCCTAGTGTAGACAACAAATTCCTACCATTAAAGTATTAATGTCAGTTGTAATCTTCAATAAGGTGTCCCTACGCCGAAGCCTGTTACACGTACCGCAATCAAGAGCAATACACACAACGGTAATGCACATTACGGACCCACCTGTGCTGTTGCAGTCGGGTGACTGCACACGGGTCATGACATTATTTAGTCCACACCTGTGGAGTAACGGTCAGCGCGTCTGGCTGCGAAACCAGGTGGCCCGGGTTCGAATCCCGGTTGGGGCAAGTTATCTGGTTGAGGTTTTTTTCCGGGGTTTTCCCTCAACCCAATATGAGCAAATGCTGGGTAACTTTCGGTGCTGGACCCCGGACTCATTTCACCGGCATTATCACCTTCATATCATTCAGACGCTGAATAACCTAGATGTTGATACAGCGTCTTAAAATAACCCAACTCTCTAATGACATTATTTATACTCCGTGTACTTTAAACCTCATCCCTAGGCCGAAGCCTACTAATTACGTAAGTCGAGCATTTTTTCTAATTTTTTAAATAATAAAATTTTTTGTATATTAAATTGAAAAGGGTCTTACTTTAACCAACGTACATGAATTTTATTATTATATTAATTTTTAGTTAAAAGTAAATTTAAAAAAGTGTCTCCTGAAAAACATATTTTTTTTTTTTTTTACTTGGGTGCCTTTTTCGACCACCAAAGAATTTATCCCACAATAAGATGACACGGAATTGCCTATCTTCACAATCTTAATTTATGTTCTACGTAAGGAGGTTTTTCTCGAAAATTGTCGAAGGTAGACAGCTATGATTATTTTACAACTCATGAACAAACAACTAGGCTTTATGTTGAATCAATATAGTAATATGCGTTACAAAAGCGGTATGTTGACGTTTTCATGTTCGAGGAAAAGATTGAAAAAGCGAAACGTAGTTGAGCTTTTTTAATTTCCGAGAACATGAAAACAAACATACCGCTCGTGTATCGTACATTATTTTGTGTGAAGATCGTTTATTACATACCTGAAAGACGAATTTCTAATTAGTTGCAATGAAATCTCCATGTTGGTTTCTGTTTAATGACGCCATCTTCGGAACACCAAAATATTTTTTTTTCAACATTGTTGCTATAAAATGTTTTCTGTGTTTACTATACTCCAGCAGGCCGTGATATACGTCTGTCTTTTTTTTCCCCAGTCTATAAATGCGAACTTAAAACAAACGGTAAGGTTATATAACGATTTATTTTTCATTTTAATATTTTAACAATATTATTTATGTAACATATTGCAGTAATAACATCGGCATCTGGAATCTCGTTGATTTTTTCACGGCTTCCTTAATGTTACTTGTATCAGGAATGCAATAAGTTTCGTGGAGTAGTAGACTTTACTTAATTTTTGCAAATATTTAAAAACAATGATTAACATTGCAATTTAGGTGAAATTTCAGTGGTAAGTTTCCAGTTTATAATTATTACTATGTTAAACGTCTCTAAAAATAATATGTTAAAAGCCTAAAGCAGTAAAATGAATGTCACGCTTAAGCGGTAAGAAGAGGGAAATTGTTATGTGTGTTACGTTGGGAATACTGAATGTGGTATTTCACACTTACCGCGTATTGGTTCTGTGCGGAAAACAAGCAAATACGCATGATCTCGCACAAAATTTATTTAATTACCGAGAAATATTTCTCTCTATTCCCAAATGGAAATATTGACCTTCTGTGTTCAATCATGCTTGAAATCGCTTCACCACATTCCCGGACACTTTCTGTAGTTCATTTTCACATATGTGATGCACTACATGGATTTTGTACGGTTTTAACTTCATCAATTTAGTGGTGTGTTGAGCTGAGGTTTTTGACACCTCTACCTCCTGGGTTAATCTGCGTAAAGGTTTCTGAGCTCTTCGTTCTAATCGAAAATCCATTTCACCTCATTTTTCTCAGTTAAGACTCATTTATTCACTCGACGCTTCTTATTTTGAACCGAACCTGTCTCGTTAAATTTTTTTACAAGTCTGTATATTGTTTCCTTATTTAGCACAGGACCATCGGGGAAACGAAATTTGAATTTACTGCAACACGTTCTCCAGGTATATTTCACGAAAGTCTTGCATATAAAAATGCATTGTTCTATACTGTACATCACAACAAAAACGCGTACAACAGAGACTCACTGAATATTGACTTGAGAGCCGTGTGAATCTGCCGTAACTAGCGAGACATAACGCCGGGACTCACATCATTCCCGCCCGCGAACCAGTTTTCATGATAGTGGGGGACATCTTGGCTCGAACGCTCTGTACTTAGGCTATAAATTAATGTTTATTCACCGTATGTATCTATATGTTATGTCTCTACATACGAAAGTATGCATGTATGTATGTATGTATGTATGTATGTATGTATGTATGTATGTATCTATGTATGTATGTGTGTATATTAGCGAAGTGTCATAATATTATCTATAAGTGCAACATGCTATTCATGTTAAATTCTCTATGTTTTTCGATTGTAATTTCAAGGCATTAATCTAATTAATTTATATATGTTACACTCTTACAAGTGTATATTTATTGTATGGTAGTGTGTAAGTTTCAATTTGTTATGATTAGTTTAAAATATAACCCTAATATACTATATGTAAAATAGGTTTATAAATATGGAATAAATACTACTACTTAGGCTATAGTACTCCACAAATATTTGAAGCTGTCTTCTTGTTCCACTGTCTCATTTCGAATTCACAAGTTTACCTTTGGTGTTCGGCACATATTCCAGGTCACACAAGCGAGCGAAATAATAATAATAATAATAATAATAATAATAATAATAATAATAATAATTTATTTATTTATTTAATCTGGCAGAGCTAAGGACGGTAGGCCTTCTCTTCCGCCCAGTCAGACTCTAATTCTAATTGAATACAATTGCTTACATAGTTATTACATTAATATCTAGGCCATAAACAACATGAAAGTTGGATAAGTAATGTTAGTGTGACAATAATAAACACTGGTAGGAAATAGTTATAATAATAATAATAATAATAATAATAATAATAATAATAATAATAATAATAATGAGAATTTAGATATTTATCTGTGATATATATATATATATATATATATAACAATTAAACATTGAGAAACCTGAAACAGCTATTATTGTTAACAATTATTGTTAGAAAAATAATTCATTAGTCTATTCTTAAATTGGTTTGATGTCTGGCTGTCCCTGACATTACTCGGTAGGGAATTCCAAAGCCGAGGAACAGCCACAGTGAAAGAAGATGAATATGAGGATGTTCGGTGAGAGGGAATGGATAATATTGAGGAGTGTTGTGATCGTGTGTCTAGGTTATGATGGTTGGATAAATTTTGAAAACGAAACGCAAGATAGACAGGAGTGGAGAAATACAATACTGTATGTGAAAGAGAAGGGAAAGACAGTGGATTTTCCTACGATCTTCTAGACGGAGCCAGGACAACATTTCGAGGGATGGTGTTACATGATCAGCCCGGAGAATATTGCAGACGAAAAGGACGCAGATATTATGAACACGTTGTAGTCTCTGCGCCGAAGTAACGCTTAGGTCATTAAGCAGAATATCACAATAATCGAAGTGGGGCATCACGATTGTTTGCACTAACATTTTTTTCATGGAAAAAGGTAGAAAATTCTTCAATCGCCTAAACGAGTGGATTAATGAGAATACTTTTTTGCAGGTTTCTGCAACTTGAATGTTCCAATTTAAACTTTTATCCATATAAATACCTAGATTCTTCACTGATTCACTGAACGGAATTTCTTTACTCCCTTTCAACGATTTAAACCAAGATCCCATGACACGCAATGGGAAATCGGCACAAATTTAGCCTTGAAAATAGTATGTAGAATGTCCTTAAAATATCTTGGATTATTTAGAATATCATAGTGATACTTGAGACGAGGGGGTCTTGACTGTTAAATGGAAACAAAGGAACTTGGATCGTATTGTTACGGCACACTACAAAAGGAAGACTTGTAATACACTCTGTGAATTAAAGTTGATTAGTCATCTATGCAATTCAGTCAGGGATGAATTGGAAGACAACCCTTTTAATTAAATTACCCTCTCTGGTTTACATTTTGCGGCTACAGAAAATTTGATCAACTTCCCACACAATACGTATAATGGATATTACAAAAAACAGTTCCATCTAGTAAGAGTATGTTGCTTGATAGAGTACACTCTGAATCCAAACTTGCCTTGTATCGATAGAATGAAACTCATCTCTGAAGAGGTGGGCCCAACAGCACACGTATGTCGACTGAAATAATAACTGTAAAGAAAATATTTGTAGAGAAGTGCTCCAGACGGTAGTATTCAGGTTGTTTTATAGTTATAAGTACAAACTGCAAGGATGAATAGCCTAGAGCAGCCGTGGCGAAAATGCGATCGTGCGCCGAGCCACTGTGTAACCTGCAACGTGCATAGCACCTATGGAGGGAGGCGGACACCCGAAGGGGAAGTGAAGCAACTGTCTGACTTAACAACGGTTTTTCATTTTCCTTACGTCAAGCATTTAAATAAAATTGTATACAGTACAAGGCTACAAACTAATGTTTAGTACGTGTAACGAAGAAAGAAATGAACAAGAAAACATAGGACACATTATCACAACCTAAAATTAATTGTCTTCAGAATGATTCCGCGACAGAGTTTCAAAATCAGGAATTATGTCACTTACTGCCAGTCGTAGTTGTCACGAAGGTATTTGTCTGTCAGTCGTGATCTAAATTTGGTTTTTACTATTTTCATTATTGAAAATAATTTTTCACAGACGTAAGTTGTAGCGAACGTGGCTTCAAATGAGCAAGCGAAAGCACGAAGGTTCGGATATTTATTTTTTGGCAAAGATTTGAAAAGTTCAACATATGTCAAGTCCTTACATCTAGGTTTCATTTAACGTCACGTTGTAAATCTGTGAGTTTAAATTGAAGATCTAACCGCATTATTCGTACATCTGCTGAAAAAGGATCGACGTACAGAGATGATGATGATGATGACGATGATAATAATAATAATAATAATAATAATAATAATAATAATAATTATTATTATTATTATTATTATCATTATTATTATTATTATTATTATTATTATTATTATTATTATTATTATTATTATTATTATTATTAACCTTTTAATGTTTCACCAGTAGCATGTAGTAACTTATAATGCCGTTTTATGTTACCCACAACCGTTTTCCTCGTAATAACTTGTGAACAAATCATACATTTAATATTCTCACCATATTGGCAGCAAAAAAATACGCCCTCCCATCCTACTTGAAACTTTAGTTTTTATAGAGGTACATGGTTTCGAGAGAGACATTGCGACGAAACGCCACTCGCAGGTCAGAGACAAATACAAATGGAACGGAGTTTGACTCCAGTGAGTGAGAGGGTGGGGGTTGGGGAAGGTAGGAAGCAAGGGAAATACACAGCTATCACTGCTAGCCACAATGTGCTCGTGAGTCGCATTTTCGCCACGACTGACCTAGAGTACAGTGAAACAAGACAAAAAGTTCTAATAAGCATAGTGCCAGAGACCAGTGTTTTCTGAAATCTATGGGTTTCTATTATGTCTCATCAGTACAGATATTCTAGGGTAACATAGCCGAAATGCTTTGGAGAAAGAGAGCTTTATAACATGTGCTTAATATGGCCACCTTTCATGATAAGACAGGCATCGGCATGTTTCCTCATTGAATATCGTACACGTTCGAATATCCTAAGCGTGTCTCAAATGCTTTGACAACTAGCGACAATGAATTCCTGAAGTTCGATACATTAAACATTGAAATAAGCTCAAAAAAATCGAGAGAATTGAAGTCGGGATAGCAAGACAAAGGATATCCTTACCGTACCCCTCTTTCCAGTCCACTTCCCTCTGACGTTTCTTCTGCTAACCTGATTTTGACTTATTGTTTCATATGAAGGTAAGACGATAAGAAGTGATCCGAATAAAATTTATAGTTCCAGGCACAGATTTTTCAATATTAATATTCAGGGTACCAACTTCGTTTGGAGGGGTAAAAGCTAATTGGAATTTCCCGGTTCTGATCGGGTCAAAAACCCTGATAGAACTGATATTTAACCCTTGCTGTGAATATCGTTGAAGTCCGAAGGGCTTAATTAGTCAAATACATTCTCACCTCCACTCTGGGGCCTCCTGGGATCTTTTCAAATGCGAAAGAGAGAGTGGTGTGCGGAAAGCAACGGGAAGGTACCGCATTTATCTTTCCCAAGAAAAACTGACTTGGGATGTACTATAAGCAGTAAGTAATGTGAGCTGCTGTCAGGAAGTCAAAAGGAGAATAGAAATAGCCAAGAAGGCTTTTAATAAAAGAAAAGGAGAATCTTCTGCGGACCTGTGGGAAAATAAGTAAGCAAGAGAATAGTGAAGTGCTTTGTGTGGATTATAGCATTGTATTGGGCAGAAACATGGATATTACGACGGAATGAAGAGAAGCGAACAGAAACATTTGAAAATAATGTGCATATGGATAAATATGGAACGTTAGATAAGAAATGAAGCTGTGTTGGAAAGAGTTGGTGAAGATAGAATGGTGCTGAAACTGATCAGAAAGAGGAAAAGGAACTGGTTGGGTCACTGGCTGAGAATAAACTGCTTACTGAAGGATGCACTGTAAGGAATGGTGAACGGGAGAAGAGTTCGGGACAGAAAAAGGTATCAGATGATGACATTAAGATATATGGATGATATGAGGAGAAAAAGAGGAAGGCAGAAAATAGGAAAGATTGGATAATGCTGGGTTTGCAGTGAAAGACCTGCCCTTGGGCAGAACACATGAATGAATGAATGAATGAATGAATGAATGAATGAATGAATGAATTTCGTCTTCCATTTGATATTGGGACGTATGTACAGGGACATCATTTTATTTTTACTTCAATTTTTATTGTACCTGAGTTTTTGAATGTACTTCACTCCCACCCCTTCTACTAATAAAGTTCAACCGTCCTCCCCACAGATCCAAAACAGCATATACAGTCATAGTAGCCTTACGGCCATAGTAAACAGTACGTTCCAAAAATATGTTCGCGTTTTCCAGTGACGAAAGAGTTTTCAATATTGCATCATTTTCCATTTGCCTACGTCGCATCCCGGTTTCCCCCACCTGCTTCTATTCGCCTCTCTGTAAATGCTAGTGGCTGGGCTGTCATAGCTCTTTTCTGAGAACATTAATTTCTGTTTGGAATTGGAAGTCTACGTAATATTATACCCATACAATTGTTTAAAATAACTTAAATAAAAGGGCCTAGTTATGTAATTAACTGTCACATGATTTCCTCCCTTGCTACGACGCTGTGACGTAACCACTTGGACGGACAGTAGATAGCATGTCTGAGTAATTTTATCTTTTCGGATTGGGCAGAAGTAAAAATTGAATTTACAGTACGTAAGGTCTCTTTTATAGAGTAGGTACAGAATTATTTCAACATGAGTTACTGATACGAAGTACGAACCTGGTAATTGGAATTACGTACAGTAGTCTGAAGCCTGTATCGAAATGAACGGCCACCATTTTCAAAATTGTGTTTAAATATCCATATTATGATTATTTTTCAATTTAACTTCATTCTCTATATTGTATGCTAATGTGCTGTAGACAAATATCTTGGAGCAACAGTAACAAATATAAATGACACTCGGGAGGAAATTAAACGCAGAATAAATATGGGAAATGCGTGTTATTATTCGGTTGAGAAGCTCTTATCATCCAGTCTGCTGTCCAAAAATCTGAAAGTTGGAATTTATAAAACAGTTATATTACCGGTTCTTCTATATGGTTGTGAAACTTGGACTCTCACTCTGAGAAAGGAACATAGGTTAAGGGTGTCTGAGAATAAGGTGCTTAGGAAAATATTTGGGGCTAAGCGGGATGAAGTTACAGGAGAATGGAGAAAGTTACACAACACAGAACTGCACGCATTGTATTCTTCACCTGACATAATTAGGAACTTAAAATCCAGACGTTTGAGATGGGCAGAGCATGTAGCACGTATGGGCGAATCCAGAAATGCATATAGAGTGTTAGTTGGGAGACCGGAGGGAAAAAGGCCTTTAGGGAGGCCGAGACGTAGATGGGAGGATAATATTAAAATGGATTTGAGGGAGGTGGGGTATGATGATAGAGTCTGGATTAATCTTGCACAGGATAGGGACCGCTGGCGAGCTTATGTGAGGGCGGCAATGAACCTTCGGGTTCCTTAAAAGCCATTTGTAAGTAAGTAAGTAATGTGCTGTAGACAGTATAATATACAATGCATAATGAATACGTACGTCCAAATGGGTAGCTCAGTTTGTGAATAAAAACACTCATTGTTAATACAGTACTGTATTTTGATTAAACAAAATCCCAATGAAATTTATCGAACTCAAAATCGCGATATATCCTAGTTTACGTAAATGGATGAACTAGTTTTCTTCCTTCCTATACCTAGTAAAGTGATTTGTTTGTATATTACGCCAGTATCATCGAACTCCAGTCGTGAAATGGGATAGCAAACTGTGTTTTCCGTTCTTAATCTTTGATCCAAAGGTATAGCCAGGTTAATATTAGAAATGTTAGTAAAAATAAAATGATGTCCCTGTAGGTAGTTAGCACACAAGCCACCACTGAATAGAACGGAGTAGGTACGTATGCCCGTGCTGTACATCACATGTCAGTAACAACTGTGAGAAAACTGGAAACAATTTTATGCCTCATGTGTACGGACTCCTGCAGGCAGTTCGTGCAATACCTCTTTGTAATACATTCCTGGCCCGCTAGTTGCAAGACTGTTCGCACGCACTAGGTAGCAATCTTGCGATTAGACGAGGAAAAGGAAGCAACCTAACATACTGTACGGTACTTACAAAGCAAATAAGCTCGCCGCATCTGAATACGCACGCATGCACACCACGCCAAACAATCGGATACCTTCACACAAAGCTGCGAGTGTCTCCCCACAATCGGATACCGAGTTCTCATAAATTACGCGACAGAGATTTCGTGTCTTACTACGACTTTATGGAAATGAGAATTTTATCTCTGTACTTGGCACAATTGTTTTCATGGAATTTCTAGGAAGTTAAAACTGTGCCACTTCGCAAAGGTAACCTCAAAGCTTAATCTTTATTTAATAACTAGCCGTACCCGTGCGCTCCGCTGCACCTGTTAGAAATAAATATAAAATAATTACATTATTAAAATGGGACGTTTTATCCAGGGAACAACTTTTACAACAGCGCAAGATAATCTGCTTCGCTCATTACCCAATTTTTTTTTGCATTGCATTTATTGCATATATATATATATATATATATATATATATATATATATATATATATATATATATTATGTATTTTAACACGATTCAATTGAGCATAGTTAAAATTTGAAATATAAAATAATGGATTGCTAAGCTAACGTACTATTACTGCATACTAAATCAATACACTCTCGTTGTTCATTAATTCTCTGAGATTAAAATGAGTGTAGATAAATATTATTTTAAGAAATACAGGAAACGAATGTACAAAATAGCCTATCAAATTTTCTGTGCATAAGAAGCTATTTTAATCTTACCTGTCCTCGATTTACTCAGACGTTACTGTAATAATATTATAGCATTATGTCCATCTAGAGAAACTACACTTTCCAATGGTGAAATAATAAACAAATCGGTTAATTTAGCTTCTCATATTACTTCATACAAACACAGAAATATTCTTTGCAGGCTATGTTTAATAGCTTTCGATTGTTGTTGTCCAAGGCCCCTTATAGACAAAGTCATTTGTTCTTAATTCATTGCACCGTCTTAGATGGCGTTATTTTAATTTTAAAACTCATTTATCTCATTAAATATCAGTCCTATCAAAATTTTGTAAAGAATAAAACTTATCGGCAATCGTGTTTAAAGAAAATATTGTTATGTAACATTTTTCACAAAAATTAATAATAAGTGAGATATTTCGATTTATTTAATTCAGGCCCCCTTATAACCCCCCTTTTAAAGAAAGTATTTTGAATGCCATATAGCCTAAAATTCAAGTTACAATGAACTTAATTTATATTCCAATGTTCATATAAATCGGTTCAGCCATTATCGCGTGAAAAGGTAACAAACATACAGACAGACATACAAATAAAAATTTCAAAAATACGATTTTCGGTTTCAGGGTGGTTAATTATATATGTTAGGACCAATTATTTTTAGAAAGTCGAAAATTACCAGAAAATTTTCGGCTACAGATTTATTATTAGTATAGATAAGTTTATTACAAACGAGAGCGACACTTAAAAACCACAACGCAAATTTAACAGTAAATAAATGCAATTTAGATAGGAGGATTCTATTACTACAATTTATTAAAGAAATGAGTCCGTAAGTCTCAGTCTTTCTTTTCAATTTCTCTGATTGCACACTAAACTTAATAGTCGCTTTCTATATTAGTAACATTTCACAACCAATCCATGTAATAGTAATATGCGTTACAAGAGCGGTATGTTGACGTTTTCATGTTCGAGGAGAAGATTGAAAAAGCGAAACTTAGTTGAGCTTTTTTTAATTTCCGAGAACATGAAAACAAACATACCGCTCGTGTATCGTACATTATTTTGTGCGAAGATCGTTTATTACATACCTGAAAGACGAATTTCTAATTAGTTGCAATGAAATCTCCATGTTGGTTTCTGTTTAATGACGCCAACTTCGGAACACCAAAATATCTTTCTTCAACATTGTTGCTGTAAAATGTTTTCTGTGTTTACTATACTCCAGCAGGCCGTGATATACGTCTGTCTTTTTTCCCCCCAGTCTATAAATGCGAACTTAAAACAAACGGTAAGGTTATGTAATGATTTATTTTTCATTTTAATATTTTAACAATATTATTTATATAACATATTGCAGTAATAACATCGGCATCTGGAATCTCGTTGATTTTTTCACGGCTTCCTTAATGTTACTTGTATCAGGAATGCAATACGTTTCGTGGAGTAGTAGATTTTACTTAATTTTTGCAAATATTTAAAAACAATGATTAACATTGCAATTTAGGTGAAATTGCAGTGGTAAGTTTCCAATTTATAATTATTACTATGTTAAACGTCTCTAAAAATAATATGTTAAAAGCCTAAAGCAGTAAAATGAATGTCGCGCTTAAGCGGTAAGAAGAGGGAAGTTGTTATGTGTGTTACGTTGGGAATACTGAATGTGGTATTTCACACTTACCGCGTATTGGTTCTGTGCGGAAAACAAGCAAATACGCACGATCTCGCACAAACAAATACTTCCTATTTCCTGTTGTCACCTCATTTATCATCCATTTTTTCTCTGGAGTTAGGTGAAGAATACAATGCGTGCATTTCTGCGTTGTGTAAGTTTCTTCATTCTCCTGTAACTTCATCCCTCTTAGCTCCAAATATTTTCCTAAACAACTTATTGTGAAACACCCTTAACCTCTTTCCTCTCTCAAAGTGAGAGTCCCAGTTTCACAACCATACAGAACAACCGGTAATTTAACTGTTTTATAAATTCTAACTTTCAGCTTTTTTGAAATCAGACTGGATGACAAAAGCTTCTCAACCGAATAATAACAGGCATTTCTTCGCTTACATGTCTTGACCTCATGGGGAATAGAGAAAACGAAGAAAAAATTGGATTGTTTCTCTTGAAGGCGAGACAGATTAGAACTTCAGCTATTGAAGTTTGCGATGCGAACTGACGAAGAGATAATGGTATCTAGCCTATTATACTATTTTATGTCTGTTTTAGGTTAGGATATATAATATAATGTGTTGTGTTGAGTTATTTTCATTTTAATATGTGTTCTTTTAGAGCAGTGATGTCAAAGCAAGCGCATTTTTCTGAACTTGACGTCGTGCGCGGGCAGCAAGCGCTAAGTATGGAAAGAGGAAGGGTTGTGTATATGAATAAGCAACCTGTTGGATTAAGAAAACAGTGGTGCACAAACTTCAAACGGAACGTGAAATTTTATGTCGTTATTTTTATATGGCTTCTTTCTGTTTAATATTGTCTATATTGTCTGTAAAACAAAAGTACTAACATTGATTTCTTAATATTGCACTTATGTTTAAACCTTAATAACATAATAGAGAGTTAAGAAGCAATATTCACTTAAATTCCATAGTAGTATAATATTATACTGTATTAAGTGGATGAAACACGTCATTCATAAAGAAAGTGATATTCCAAAGAAAGAGATTGGGTATGACATGATAAGTTGGAATTTATATTGATGGTATCTTTAGCCTTACAAAAGTAATCAATAAACTAATCAAAACAGTATTACAGTACAAAGCAAAGTTATCTATGTACTGTATCTGTTTTAAGTGTAACTAATATTCCATAACAAAACTCTTATCGCATTATGCTTTTGAGGTGATATTTGTGAGCAACTTGCTATCATCAGAATATTTAATTATTTTCTCGAAATCTGTTGAAGCTATAGATCTGACATTTTTACAACACATGTGCACGTATCGTTTGCTAATGATGTAACAGTAGTTTCTTTGTTAATTCATTTCCATACAAGTAATTTCCATGCGAATATTTCAAAATTTTCAATACACTATCTTCAGTAATACGTATATACGGTATATTAGATTTACGAAAACATTCTGTAAGGCTACTAAAGAAATAGGCCTATACCTGAAAATTTCACTTTTCTATACGAAAAGATGGGAAAATATTTCTTTTGAATAAAAAAATCAAACTTGTGAAAAATGAGCATTAGAATTAAAACTTACATTCTTCTAATGCACCTATACTTCTCAGGCAAATCTAAAAATGAACATGGATACAGTTTTAATAAGTTCTCTTCCCTTTATCTACTGAATCAGTGCTGGCCATCCCTGAATGTAGCTCGACTAAGCGGCATATACCACCTCTTTCGTCTGTCTCTTTCCTTTCCGCTGTAAAGCGCTCAGGCTCTCCTGGGCTCTAAAGCGCGCGCTTGCTCCTGTGGACATCAATTGACATGCCTATTTTAGAGAGTGTTTGGATATAATCATAGGTGAGGGGGTGAAACCTACAAAGTAGGACTTGTTTAGGTGCAAAGCACGTACGGTCAGAAGACCCGTGCATTGGATTTTAGATAAAATTATAATATAAAATCTGTATGTATAATATTACTTAATAAATTCATCTACTTCCCCTCGAAGTAGCTGGGCTAGGAGAGAAATAAAAAGAATAGGCATTTCCACAGTACAAAAATTCTTGCCGCCAGAAGCCAGGCCTCGTAACATTAGTGTTTGTTTTAAAGAATCACCCTTTATATTCAACCTTTCCTCTTAATGCACAGTGGGAATAATTCGGCATGCAAATACTTAGGAGAGAAATCCACTTACCGATATTATGAATGATAATTTGGCTTTGCTGAGAGGTGTACGACCTCGGAGTGACACCTGCTGGTTCGCGACCGAGGCTGTGATTTACCTTACATTAAACGCCTTCGCATTCCACGTGCCTCGCCAGATTGCCGACATGCTAGGTGTTCGTGCCTGCCCGTCTACATATGCAAATGAGGCAGCTCTCAAGTGATAAAGCTTGTTCTCCCCCTCCCCTGAGAACAGAGTCAAGTTGAAACAGGGCCCATAGTTTTCCACACTGCTCACCCCCCCCCCCCTTCACAGCGTTTCGATTACCTTTTTCCTTGTGCCTTTAACCCCCTTTTCTCATGGCACCTCTTCCTCTTTTACTTTCTAGACATTTCCTCTTAAAGGAAACAATACCAAGAGAAGGAATGCTAACAAACGTCTCTGTGTTGGTTATAATATGACAGGTGGGACTGATGAGCGGTACTCTGTAACGAAACGCATTCTTCGAAAATGTTATAGAGACGGAAGAAGTGTCGTTCCTCATACAGCGCTGACTGTACACTTCATCTAGACGAATAAGATTGCCCTTATTATGTTTAAATTTTATTTATTGATTTATTTACTTGTTTATTTATTTGTTTGTTTGTTTGTTTATTTATTTGTTTATTTATTTAATTATATATTTATTTATTGATTTAATGATTTAATTATTTATTTATTTACTTATTTATTTATTTATTTATTTATTTATTTATTTATTTATTTATTTATTTATTTATTTATTTATTTATTTTACTAGCTACCTAGCTACTGAGTATAAATTAAATTTATAAAACAAAAATGTTTATGCTCGACCATGCCGAAATGTAGTAATTATACACCTGCTAGTAGCCCGTTAATGCACCTCATTAAAGTACACATATTCATTATAATTCAGTTGTTCAGCCAATGAGAAGTCACCATTGTACTGATTGTACCATTATAAAACCGCAAGTATCGATTCTTCTCGGATATGCAATCGAAAGACATTTAGCGAAAATTCCCGGAGGCTGGAAATTCAATACAGTCGCAGAAGGTTATGTTCTGTTACTATAATAATTAGCGTTAATTGTGAATAATATTCAAATAAATTCAATTTGCCATCTCGTTTTTCAATTCTAAATCAATTTCCAGGTTATATCAAGCCTAATGTTCATGTTATTCTCTAGATTATATCAAGGTCAATGACATTCCTGTTTCGGAAACAAATCAATCGCTTGCGCTCGTTTCATAAACAAACATACTCGCGTCTTAATTACTGTCATTATAGCTCGTTGCATAATGTACTATTCTAGCCACTACTGTAAGAGCCAGGCTCATGTACGGTGTGGTCTTAGTCAATAGTATAACATAAAATGTATATGGAGAGTTTACTAAATACAGTAAGTACAACACAAGAGCAAGAATAAAGAAGAAAGAGAAAAAGAGAGAAAAATACACTTTTAATATAAATTGACAATCCGACAGAAGCCAGTGATATTCAATAAAAACATGAATATAGTCGACAGAAATAAAAGGTAAAAAAATACGTGTTAATATTATATATCATGGATAATTTAACAAATTTCTTTTTTAAATGCTTCAATTTTAAAATATTTCAAATCTGGAAAATAGTTTGTAATTTTATTATAAAGTATTGGGACGAAACTAGCACCATGTTTAAGGGCTGCACTTATATGACATTTAGGCTCAATCAATGGAAAGTGGACTTCTGTCTTCGAGTACGATATTCATGTCGATTAGATTTATGTTTTATTTGATTTCTGTGGTAGTAAGTTAGTAAACTATATTTATAAATTTCTTCAATAGGCAATACATTAAAATCTGTATAAATTAAATTTGTTGGGTAATCCTTATTTTTGGACAGACAAATTTTTATTAATCTTCAGTGTAATAAAATTAATGGATTAAGTACAGATGATGCTCCACTCCAATTTATTATACCATATTGTATTAATGATTGTACCAAAGCTAAAAATATTATTCTCAATGCCTCCTTAGTGATATAATTTCGAAGTATTATGAATTTATATACTTTCTTTCTTATACTTATACACATGAACTCAATTTGTTTATCCCAACGTATGATGGTCTATAATAATTCCTAAATATTTGACTTGTGTGGAAGGTGTTAGATGTGGGAAATTGCAATAATTATTTG
Organism: Periplaneta americana; assembly: GCF_040183065.1. NCBI lineage: Eukaryota > Metazoa > Arthropoda > Insecta > Blattodea > Blattidae > Periplaneta > Periplaneta americana. The sequence continues at coordinate 31,763,624 of NC_091121.1, forward strand.
TTATTTCATTACATGAAATATTTTGTTTTACAAAGTGATAATTATATATAAAGCAAGTAAAAATAAATGTATTAAATTAATGAATGAATAAAGTGAAAATAAAATAGTATCTGAGGAAATTATTTCCTGTAATAACTGTGAATTGAACTGAATTGAATTGAATTTAATGGAGGGGGGGCATTATGGCCCAGCACTGCGAACTTGTTCAGATGTATTGCGCTAGCCCTCTGGTGACGCATTCCCAAACCTACACCGGCCGATCACACTAAGGTTCTCTGGTCCAGGTTTCGAGCAGGCAACCCCACTCGTCCCTAGGTCTTCCCCCTAATATGGGGAAAACGGAGAACCCCGACAAAAACTGAAACTTTGACCTTGTCCGTCACAAGTGTCACTATGGATTTATTTTTCTATATTAAGATTGGACAATTACCTTTATGTCAGTGAAGGAATTTTTACGATACAATATTTTGGTAGATATGACCATAAACGTGCGAGCGTGCACTTATTTAGTTATGTTTAACGCTCATTTCCCGTAACTTGTATTTTTCAATATTCTTTTTGTGATAAGCTTAAGGGTGTTTGAGAATAAGATGCTTGGGAAAATATTTGAATCTAAGAGGGTTGAAGTTACAGGAGAATGGAGAAAGTTACACAACGTAGAACTCCACGCATTGTATTCGTCATCTGACATAATTATGGATATTAAGTCGTGACGTTTGAGATGGGCAGGACATGTAGCACGTATGGACGAATCGAGAAATGCATATGAAGGGGTAAAAGCCATAGTGGGCCAAGCGCCATACATTAAAAACGGAGAAAACAAGGGTTTAAATTAAGTACTTACCATAATTCAATGAAACATATAGCAAATAATATAAAGTGTGCACATTAAAACTAAATTATATGTCAATCTTCATTAAATTTTGGTATTCACTTAACTTTAACCCTTGCTTTCTCCGTTTTTAATAAATGGTGCTTGGTCCACTATGGCTCTGAACTCGTCATATACTGGGTGTTCATTTCAAAGTGTGTCGTGACGTCACTGTTGTGAGTCAGCGATTTGAAGCGAGTTTCAGCTTTTATGTCAGAGAAGTTGCCTGTTATTCAAGGCGTTCAATCTGAACTTGAGAACGTGTACGGTATAACTTGAACGTCGTATCAATAGATAGCGGTCTATACGGTCTGTGTGCTACCATAACCTCTTTCGAACTGTATTTTGCGCGGGAAAATCGTACGCGGGGTATTTGTTATCATCGGTTGCGTACGGCAACATTCCACACACAAATCAAATGCTCCGTGTCCATGTTGACTGTCGAAGTTAATGTCAACAAATACGTAAGTAATCGTCTTAACCCTCTCCACATAAAGGAAAAAAAAAACTCACCTGAGTACGTGTTTCCAAATAGTTCACATTCCTGCCACTACTGGCGTTACCGTACTATCGGTAAGTACTTTTCAGAATGAACGCCGTACTTGCCAGGCAACTTCTCTGGCACATAGGTAATACGCCTTTGCGGAAGTGTAGGAAGATTGAATTCTCTAGGCTCATCGGCTGGCCACATGACGGCATACAGCGAGCCATGACAAACTTTGAACTGAATACGCAGTAGAGTGCTAGTTGGGAGGCCGGAGGGGAAAAGGCCTTTGGGGAGGCCGAGACGTATATGGGAGGATAATATAAAATGGATTTCAGGGAGTTGAGATATGATTGTAGAGACTGGATTAATCTTGCTCAGGATAGGGACGGATGGCATGCTACGCTGTATTTCGAACAGTTTAATTCAGTTTAGTTACGGTTAGAAAATTATTTTTATACGAAATAAAATAAGGAATTGTTTGTATATAAAATCTATCCTTCCACTAGAACACGATTTTGATTACAAGGCTATGGAAAGTGCGTACTTAGTAATGGGTGTAGTTGTGTAACGATGCATTTCAAACTTGCTGGAGAGTCGTCACAAAGACATGAGTAAATGACAGGATAGTTGGATTTCACCCTCCTCTTTTCTCAGCAAACCATAATCCAAGCAAAAAGCGTATGTGAAATTATTCTCTATTGATTGGAGTTTATGCTATTATGAAAGCACAGCAACATAGTGCGACCACAACTCCCTTCTCCCCTTCTGCATGACATGTGCTGCTTTACTGCCCCTGGCGATGTGGATGGTTTGCGAATGTTAGAGAGGACGGTTTTAAAAGGGCTCGGGGAGGGAATGGAATGGTGTGTGTCTGTAGGGCAGAATGCACTGGGTTGTAGGGTGGGCAGTTGGGCTCAACTTTACGTTCGGGAGTCGGGCATAACCGATAATGAAAATGAAAGGCTGGCACGATGATCTCTCGTCGTGATAAAATGTACGCTAGCATTGACATAGGAGCTAACATAATGTTTGTATGGTAGTAAGCCAACAACTGCGTGTACTGTACTGAAATACGCAGCTAAAATGCATGACTTTTCATAGAGGAAATAAACATTTATGGCTTATAGAATGATGACGCTATCCACCAATTCCCCCTTCCCAAAATTTCTCCCCCTTTACTCCCCTTAAAATATTGGAATTGGGAGGGGATTTCATTTGTTGTGTAGAATTTCAAATAGGTGAATGGAAGACCAGGAAATAAATATGTGATTGAATTTATTGTAGTACTGTTCTCCGTGTATTGACCTCTAGTATTCATACTCGTACTAAGCACATGAGCGAACATTTTTTGTCCTGAAAATCTACAAATTTTATTTTAAAAGCTGGACTATTATTCGCTATTCATAAATGAGTGATGAGAGATATTCTAGTAGGATTTTATTTCGTTGTCAACCACGGATTGCAAAATATTGAAGCGTTTAACGTTGCTTTCCTAGTGTTTAACATTTTAGTTTCAATATATTTTTGTGAAAAATGGAAACTGTTTCACATTTCATAGAGAGAGAGAGAGCAGGATAGTATGAGAATTCCTAAAGCAGGACTGGATATCAGCGAATAGGGATTATAAAGAATGGACACTGAGCGAATTTTCCTGTGTTTTGTTTCTCTGTGCGCCGGCGTTTAGTTCCACTATCAAGCGCTAGAGGTTAGTGTAATCGAGCACACGCTAAGATAATAATTGAGAATAGAATTGAGACACAGGATCCAAACATCGCCTACCTTATAGCATAATCCAGTAACGCTTTGCTTCAAATAAATTCAAGTTAACAGCTTTTCCTTATTTCTCAGTGACAAACTAGTTGTAATAATAATATTTTATATTTCAGATATAATAAATTATATTATAAAATAATATATATTATAAAATTAAGTATCGAATTCGTTTAATATTTGTATATAATATAATATATATATATTGTTTTTCCATTTTCAGCGCTATCAAATCATTACATATTTTAATATTGTTGTTGGGGTCAACGCCTCAACTCTCATTATAAAGGAACTCTGGAGTCTAGACATTACAGTTAATGACGGATATATTATTTTATGGATCCAATTTATTTTATTTGAGTACATAATATACGTAGATGTATTAATTATGTGTTATATTTCCGCTGTGTCGACTGCTAGCTGGTGTGATGTCAGCGCCAACTCTAGGGAGAAAGCAGAATCTCACGCTTTAGCTGGCTTGAAGGTCATTGAAATCAGTCCGGCTACATCAAAGGTACCGACGCGAAGTGTCCATTCTTTATAATCCCTATTCGCTGTGGATATCTACAAGACAGTGGGACTTTCTGCTCATGCGAATAGCATCACTTACGACAACATAGGATAAACTAGAGATAAAAGAACATTAGACAAGGTGGACCGCTCGAATTGTATGTGATTGGTGAACGTTGAAGATAGAACCACAGTCTACTACAGTCACGAAGCTTGAGTTTTGAGGGTGCTAGAAACAATTGACTATGCCGGTACTATTTCGCATTGTCTGTAATGAGGCGATATTAGCGATCCTAGTGGTGAGCAACTATCTAATGTTTGCATATTTACTACGTATTGAGCTTCGTGACTGTATATACTAGACTGTGATAGAACCTTACGGTAACGTTTATATGAAAGTAAAAGTCAAACAGTTTCGAATCCTCTCGATAGATGGTGCGCAGACACGGTTTCTTTTCGTAGATTATATCGATTGTCAAAATGGCGACACCGCAGGTGAAAGCGCAAACTGTGTTTTGGTATGCGAAGTTTAAATCAATTGTTAGTGTTCAAAGGGAGTATCGACGAGCGTTTAACTATGATGCTCCATGACGGTAAAAGCATTAAGAAGTGGCACTATACAATTTTAGCTACAGGATCAGTGTTGAAGAAGCATGATGGTGGTCGTAGAACATCCTACGACAGGGCTGGGCACCGAGAGCGATTCCAAACTCTAAACAGGGACGCTTAATATTCATTCGTAACGGAATCAACGCTGCGCGGTGCTTGGCGGGGAAGAAAGGGGTTGAAGAGAAGTCATATGGCTCCCCGTGAGAGAGTAAAGTTCGCTCTTGGTACCCAGCCCTGACCTACGAAATAGTTGCATATGTTCAAGCCGCGTATGAGCGAAGCCCGCGGAAGTCATTAAGAAGAGCTTTGCGGGAACTTCAAGTACCAAAATCAACATTGCAACCAATTGTCCATAAACGTCTCAAACTGTACGCATACAAAGTGCAGTTAATGCAAACGTCTGGAGCCGGATGACAAACCCAAAGGAGTATAATTCGCCATAGTCTCGGCGCTGATCCTGATTTAACACCGCTCGATTTCTTTCTCTGGGGCTACGTCAAAGATAAAGTATACGCCACCGCAGTCAGAGACCTTCGTGATCTTCAGGAGCGCATCATAGAGGCTGTTGAGAGCATTCCAGAAGACATGCTCCAACGTGCTTGGCAAGAAATCGTTCATCGCCTCGATATCGTCACAGTGACAGCTGGAGCTCACGTAGAGATATAGTGATGTGCATATCGAAACTTGTTGAGTTTTCCTTTCATATGAACGTTATTGTATGTTTCTATCTTCAACCGTTCACCAGTCACATACAATTGGAATTAGGTACATTCGAGCGGTCCACCCTGTACGTGGCAAGAGAGTTAAGACTTGTGATAAATTCATTTTAAATAAACATTATCTATGATTTATTTCCCACTAAAAAATTGTGCTAATAGACGTTGGACTGTTGATGTTCATGTAGCCGATGCGCCGTTCTTTTCAGAAAAGCCATACAGTAATCTTTATACATAATAAAAAAAATTGTAAGAGAGTATCTTCTAACAAAACACTTCACTATATTTCAAAAAGAAAGGGCGTGCGTTGCGTTGCGATTTAGACTTTGTTCTATAAGTAGGAAAATTAAGGTTTCGATTCTCGAATAGAAAATGGCCGCCTTGATAGTTCAGTTCTCAGATCTCGCTCTTTCGGTGAACAGGATACGATTTCCTATCTCGACGATTGCAGATTTATATTTGTGATCTACAAAAATCAAGGTCGTGAATGTTTCCAGACACTTCTTCCGCTTTTCCCTCGTCGTTTGACCAACAGTCTCCACAATTCCCTGTCGTTATGTATGGATGTAGTGTGTGTGTGTGCGTGTGTGTGTTTACGTTGAAAAAATCGATACCATTTGCAGAAGTATTATTTTATGTTTGAATTTTAATATACTAAAAGTTACCCAGTTGTCATATTTTCAAGAGACAATATCAAAGTTGACACGGTGAAGAATTGGTGAAGTAGTGAAAGAATTAATGGAAGAATCTGTAGAAAGTTTACTCCGCGATGTCTTTTATTCGAATTCAGTTTGTCTAGATAGAATTTTAAACCCAGGTCTTCGACATGGAAATTTATATTCCTTCGCTTAACGTTCCATAAGATTAATATTTTTAGAAATTTTATAACTTATTGTTATATTATTTCACTAGTTAGAAAGTCTCAGCAATAAGGTGTATGTAAGTAGAGATACTGGATTGTTACATGAGTAGTCTTTGTAGTCGGAAAACATAGCAATTCTCGTTTCAAACGGATCTTACCGAATGTAATAATCCCACAAAGCAAGTCTGTAGGAAGGGCTTGTGGTTAGAGATTAAATCTCTCCAATCACCAGATAGGAATACACATAAACCAGTCGGAATCTGAGAGGTAAAATTCTATATCTCTCCATTACTATGCAAATTCGCTTTTGAGGAGGCGGATATGAAATGAGATTCAGCTACTTTGGAGTTTTGGCATGGAAATCAACTAAGTTATTATCTGGGAATATGAAGAATCGGAATAACATTTTGATACTCTCCTTTGTTTACGTATGTTTCATTTCATATGACAATAACGTTTCTTTTCAAAGACTTCGCTTCTGCTGATAGAATATCGTAAAATATTCTCATAAATATGTAGGTTAAACTACCCAACTCTATAAGCTTCACAAAATATTAAAATATTCTTTACCCAGTGGCTGTACAGGTCGGCCAGTTGTCGTGTTTTCCATTGCAAGCTGTGTTCCAGCGTTCAAATCCGGATTAGGACTATAACATTCTCAATGTGAATAATAATTAACTATATGAAATGGAATGAATTTAGTGGACACTTGTATACTAACGGTCTTACAAATAAAAGCTCTTATACAGATGTTTAAATGTTTTGTACTTATACAAATTGTTAAAAATGTATCCACTATTTTAGGAGATGATAGTATGCATCAAAACAAGAAAAAAAAATCCAATAAACATGGGTCCTACAACACATACTTTCTGAGATCTGAACACTTGTTCATAGGAGGTGCTCAATGTGACGTCCATTTATAGCAATGCATTTTTTTGCCCTACACTACAGCAGGCTACCAGATAATCATACCGTGGTTGACACTCCTGGCATGGAATACTGATACGTCGCAAGGAATACTAAAACAAAAGTTTGGTTGCGGATATGAGCGGGGTTCAGCAGAGATGGTGTTGTGAATTTTCGTAATCAGCATGTGTAAGCTGATGAAAATCCTCATGCAGTTGAAGAAACAAGGCATCAATACCGATTCTCAATCAACGTATGGGCAGACGTTCTTGGCGATAGATTAAGGGCCATACGTGTTACCAGAGATTAACTGGGGCTCGTTATCAGGATTTTCTTATTAATGTATTGCCTACCTTGCAGGAGTATGTGCCATTTCAGCAAAGACTACAGATATGGTTCATGCATGATGGCACACCAGCACATTTTTTTCCGCGATGAGCGTGAACACCTGACGCTGACATTTGAGGATCACTGTATTGATTGGGGAGGCGCCACACCTTGGCCTGCTCGTTCATCAAATCTAAATCCCCTAGACTTTTGGTTATCAAGAACAACCAGGTCAATTTCAAAGAGTACGTGAATCCTTACGCCGAAGGGCAGAGGAATGCATTGCCAGGAATGGACGTCACATTGAGCACCTCCTATGAACAAGTGTTCAGATCTCAGATGTGTTGTAGGACCCAAGTTTATAGCCATTTTTTCTTGTTTTGATGCATGCTAGCACCTCCTAAAATATTGAATACGTTTTTAACACCCTGTATAGTGAGGCCGTGTCTCAAAGCTACATTTTCAGCTGAAGTGAACTAGATTGTTGACTAAATAGCCGGATGTGACGTCAGAAGTCATGATCCAAAGCTACATAGTGCATAACAATCAAGTCCGTAGTAGCTAGGTAAACGAAAATGCTTGCTTGATTGTTGACTTGTTCACTAAACAAACATGGATACCTCATCAGCAATTGGGGTTATTAAATCTGAAAATTCTTTGGAAGTGAAATAATGTACAGTAAATATAATGTAGAATAACACGTTAACTTTGAACACTGACATTGTTAGTACCTTCATACAATGTATTAAACATTATTGTAATATATTAAGTCCCTATCTTTTCCACATAATTCGTAATTAAACTACATTAGGACACTGCCTTCTTAATTCAGTGCTGCACCGTGATGTCATGGTTTTTAGAAAAATAGTCTATGAAGAAGGTCATGTTTCAAGCATACATATCCAAAGCTCCCTAGTGTGTAGTTTACAAGTCACCTAGTTGCTAGTCACTAGTGTGTAGTATGGACTTGAGCTTTGAGACACGGCCTGAATAGCTCGTTTATAAGTCGTGTTTAAATTCCGACTAATAATCACTATACAGGATGGAAGATACGGTAGTATATTAATTGTAAGGTGTGATTCCTTAAAATATAAAGAACAAAAAAGTATAATACCATTTTCCTCGTTTTTACGAGGTTTTTGAAGAAATAATACAATTATGCCGCCATTTCGATCGCAAATTTTACGAATACTGTTTAAAATACGGTTTAATTTCCTGTATAACAACGAAGAGAATGTCTGTTATGTTCACGTTGCAGCAGTATTTTAATTAGAAAATTCGTAGATTTCGAATTAATGGATTAAGGAAACATTGGAAACATTGATTGTCGAGTCACTTACAGAAGGTCTAACAAATAACACATACCTATTATAATTCTCCTCCTCTACATTCATTCACTAACTTCATGGAGCCAACTTTTGGACAAGAGTTACTAGATTTGTAATCAGAAATTTGTAAAAAAATAGTTATTTGATGTAAAAGTAATTTTGAGGGCTGTTTAAATGCCATAGTCCCTTACAGCCTTAATTTAAAAACAATCTTTAAACATATTTATAATGAGAATTGAACTAAATCCACTTGGGGTATACATTCTAAAGACGTGAAATAGCCAATATTATTTTTTTTTTTTTAGAATATTTTCGTTATTTTGAGTAGAGTCTTCATTTAGTAAAATCTTTTTTTTTTATCCACTTTTCACAATCTTATTAAGTCTCCGTTATTATTTCTGTAGTTATCACTGAACAGGGCTTTCCAGACATTATAAGGACAATATAGATATTTTTGCTATTAAATATTTGAAAAGAAGCCACCCATTTCACCAGTATCCTGTGATTGTATTGTATTGTATTTATTAACATTCCATGATATTCATACATTGCTCTACAGCTAGAATATAGAACAAGTCAAAAAAACTTAATACTATTATAAAGTCTTAATTTATAGTGACAGTCCAGATGAAATATATACAGACGAGATTTACAATATAGTCTACTAGTATACAAATAGTTTTAATATCAATTTCATGAAGTGTTATTGAATGTCATGAATTCACCTACAGAATAGAAGGCGTGAGAAATTAGGTACTTCTTTAATTTGGCCCTGAATAATCTTATGTTTTGAGTTTCATTTTTTTATATGGATTGGGAGGACATTAAACATTTTTACTGCCATATGACGCACTCCTTTTGGATAGCACGATAGACTTGTCGATGGAGTATGAAAGTCATTTTTTGACGTGTATTAAATGCTATGAACTGTTGAATTAGTTACAAAGTTTTCACGATAAATACGAGAAAGGTTATTAATGAAAAGATATGCTGACAAGCCATGGGCATTATTTGTATTTTTTTAAATAGTCCTATACGATTCCCTGGATTTGGCACCTACTATTATTCTAATTACTCTTTTTTGTAATAGAAATATATCTACTGTTACTATATGTGGAATTACCCCAGAATATTATTCCAAAACTCATTACCGAGTGGAAGTATGCAAATAAAATTGTTTTTAAGGTATTGATATTTACTATCTTTTGCATATATCTAATAGCAAAACATGCTGAATTTAGTTTGGGGGTAATTAATTTAATATGATTTTTCCAATTTAACACATTATCGATTTTTAAGCCAAGAAATTTGGTGGTTGTTGTTTCTAATAGGGACCTATTGTTAATTATTGCTCTAGAAATTTGCGAGGTTGAATTTGGACAGGATTGAAATTGAATTATATTAGTTTTGTTACAAATATTAAA